>NC_045555.1:48019853-48122018 GCF_009769535.1 Thamnophis elegans | reverse complement strand
TGCCCCCCCCCCCCGCCTCGAATGGTATGACTGCTGTGAGTTTTTTAAATTATGTATTGTTATGTTTCGTCTTTTTTATTTTCTGTCTGTACCCCCCTTCCCTGATTTGAATTGTGAGCCGCCATGAGTCCCCTTCGGGGGAAAGGGCGGCATATAAATATAATAAAATCAATCAATCAATCAATCAAATGACTTAGCTGGCTGGAAACAAAGAGAGCACACCACCCTCACATTTGCTGGCTGAGGAATTCTGGGAGCCGAAGCCCATACATCTTGCAATTGCTGCGGTTGAGAAACTCTCTGCATTGGTGGACCAATGGCACATTCACTATAGCTGGTGTTTTTGCTGAGGCTGACCTTCAGAACTTAAAAAGTCCTCTTTCCCAACATCAGAACAGATATATTTGATGAGTGGTGGTGGAATGTTTTGGAAAAATGAGACCCATCATTGATTATTTATTGTTTCGGGGCGTGGCAGGCCTGGGTCGCTGCCGGTTCTGCGACGCAGGCCTGATTTCCACTACAAGTTTGGCCGAACCGGGCCGAATCAGCACCCACCCACCCACCTCTGATGCTGTGGTTTGTAGGATCCCACTCTGCCCGCCATATATGCTGTGAAATCATGAAAAACAGAAGACCCCAAATCTATATTTTCCCTGAAACAAAGCACGAGAGCATTACTGTAATACGTTGCAGCAGTTATTATAATTTTATGACCATCCATGGGAAAGTATCTCTCATTTGTGTGGAGAGGCATCTTTTGGATGTCATCTATATCCTTGGAAATTACAAAAAAAAGGACTGAAAAACCCAATGTCTCGCTCTTTCAGCGAGAAACAAGTAGGCCATCAGTGAACAAGCTATTCAGGGATGCAATGCATAAAACGTTACTTCTGTCGTAATCCTAGCAATTGAACTGAGCATGGAAAGCGTCTGACATTTCTCACTCTCTTCAGCCAGCTTCCTTATTTCTCTGTTAGCTCTTTGTAAAAGTACTAAAAGAATGCTGGCTGAGATTCATACAAAGAACGAATGCTTTGTTTCAGCTTCATGAATATATATTTTTCATCGTTAGTGCAGAGTCTTTGGGGAACGCAGAAAGAAAACTCCTTTTCTACTTATGTCCGCAATTCATTGAGCAAATTTCTTCCCTTTACTTTTTCTTGCTCTGGAGAATTAAGTCAAAGTTTAAAAAATAGGCAAGCAGAGAGAGCCCTCTTCCCATTTCTAGCTTGGGAGTTCATTCCTGTAATTATATCAAATTGTTTGGGGGCGGGGGAGAAATGGTACACAGGCTTTTAGCTGTGAAACATGTACTGTAAATTGAATAAGCTTATTTAAATCTATGTCTCCTAAATCCTGAACAGTGCCTTCTTAGAACAATAATTAAATGGTATATTTGACCTTATTTCAATCAAATCGCAATAAAATCTTTCCTCAATCTTTGGACATTTTTAAAATGAAACATTATACATTTTTGTTTTCCTTAGGCGAAGTTAACAAAGTAAAATATTGCTGGCTCTTATGTCACTTACATTTTTCAATGTTTGGGGTTCAGTTTATTGTATTTGTATGCCGCCCTTTTCCCCCGAAGGGGTATTTGTCTTTGCCTGAGAACCAATGTACCTGTACCTATAATGAAGCCAGGAGCCGCTGCTATAATAACAACAGAATCCAAATCAGTCCATGTGTAATTATTAAAGTTTGCTCTTAGTGTGTTTAAAAGAAGAATGGAACTTTATCTGATAAGAGATTGCATTTTGAATCAGGAAGCACCAATTAATAGCAGTAATAGCAGTTAGGCTTTCAGCCCCCTCTAAGCGGTTTACAGAGTCAGCATATTGCCCCCAACAACAATCCGGGTCCTCATTTCACCCACCTCGGAAGGATGGAAGGCTGAGTCAACCCTGAGCCTGGTGGGATTTGAACAGCCGAACTGCAGAAGTAGCCTGCAGTGCTGCACTCTAACCACTGCGCCACCTCGGCACATTAAGAGCTCCATCTAGGTAGACATGAAAAAGTACATTTGAGAGCTTCCAAGCACGAGGCTTCCAATGATTGCCACCCAGAAGATACTGTTTATATCAGTGTTTTTTTTTTCAAATCTGGCAAGATCTCACATCTTGAAGTTGTGTGGACTTCAACTCCCAGAATTCCCCAGCCCTACAGCTTAAAGGTGAAGTCCACACAACTTGAAGTTGCTAAGTTTGAAAAATACCGAACTAGACCAGGGGGCGGGCAACTGTGTCCCCTTCAAGACCCATGGACTTCAACTCCCACAAGGTGGTTCAGGCTGGCTCAGGAATCCTGGGAGTTGAAGTCCACAGGTCTAAAAGTGGGAATAGTAGCCTAGTAGCCTGATATAAACCTTTCCCTGGTGGATTTCATGTGTGGAAAGAAACAAAAAATGATGGAAGTATTAGTAGCTCTAGACTTACGACATGAAGCAGAAGTGTCTCGCTTCCTTTGCTGTCTGCTTTTGGGACCCAGATTCTCTGGCGATGCTTTCTCTCCCTGAGACTTTGCACCATTGTGCTATTTTGCTAAATCTGCACTGACTTCTAAAAGCTGCAATGTCCTCAGTGAAGAAGCTGGGTTCCCACAGTGGCTGGGTGCAGAAGGCTGGTTGGCGTAAGGGAATGCGGAGGGAAGGTAGCTGGATGAACAAATGCTTGCAGGGGCTTCGTAGCCACTGCAGCCTGGTGTTATATGCTGGTGGGGGGTGGGGGAGCTGGGGAGCCACCTTAGGAAGCCAGAAAAACTGTAGCACCTGGGATAGCTTGGTGGAGACAACAAGGAGGCAACAAAGAAGTGAGGAGTTTCTGCTTGGGTGCCTCCTTAAAGTTAGACTACTTACTCTAGTCCTACAATTTCCTTGGCAAGACTTGGAACGTGGTTTGGCTTTGCCTTCTTCTTCCAAGGACTGAGTTTGAATGATGTTAGACTACCCAGCCTGATTACTCCAATGCCTGAGAAAGGACCAGAATCCCCAGTCGCTAATTTATAGTCCGCTGCTTTTAACCTGACACCAAACTGGTTCTTAGTGCAGGTGTTGAAATCCAACAGATGCAGTCCCAGCTGTCATTTGTATTATTGATCAAACTTGCATAGCCTCCTGTCTCACCAAAATGTAATTCTGGGTGGGTGGCGCACAACGATCATATAAAAGCACAAATATAAAACGGCGTATAACAAAAAAACAATAACAAATCTATTTATTAAGAAATAAATACTATAAACAAAGGGTGCAAAGCCCGAGGCAAAGAGAGGATAAAAAATGGCCACCTCAACAACGGAGCTACGTTATGCTACGTAGAATAGAATCTTGGCTTTTTCTTCCTTTCAAATGCTTGCTGAGCTTTTCTTTCTGAATTTTAAGACAGTGACTAATTGCCTAATTTAATTCTTCACACGTGCTGGAAATGAAACATGACTTAACGCTGTTCTTGGGTTGGGAACAGAAAGTATCTGGGCAAGAGCAGAGGGATCTGGACATGACTCTTTTCATATGGTATGTGGATATATGTATTCAAGAAGAGATCACGTGCTGCATAGAATAATTTTTAATCTCTCTTTGAAAAGTTCCCAGCTGTTTTGCTACAATGCATTTATAAAGTTTAAATCACTGTTTAAAGTAATCTAAACCTAAGGCAAATGACAGAGCAATAGCAATAGCAATAGTTAGACTTCTATCCCGCTTCATAGGGCTTTCAGCCCTCTCTAAGCGGTTTACAGAGTCAGCATATTGCCCCCAACAATCCGATAGATAGATAGAGATAGATAGATAGATAGATAGATAGATAGAGATAGATAGATAGATAGATGATAGATAGATAGATAGAACATAGGGTATGGCTAGCTGATGAGAGCTAAATAGCTTGAAATAGATCTATACTAGTCTCCCTTTATTTATTTATCAGCATAAATATAACATAGATAGATAGATATCAATAGCAATAGCAGTTAGACTTATATACCGCTTCATAGGGCTTTCAGCCCTCTCTAAGCGGTTTACAGAGTCAGCATATCGCCCCCACAGTCTGGGTCCTCATTTCACCCACCTCGGAAGGATGGAAGGCTGAGTCAACCTTGAGCCTGGTGGGATTTGAACAGCCGAACTGCTGAACTGCAGTCAGCTGAGGTAGCCTGCAGTGCTGCATTTAACCACTGCGCCACCTCGGCTCTAGAGCAGTGGATAGGCCTAGGTTATAGTAACCTTTACTTCAACTGTACAGTATTGTATGATTTATTTTAATGGTCAATGAACTCCATTGATCCACTTATAAACAAGAACAATGTATGTCATTTTAGAAGATAGTCAACTTCCATATTAATTTGATGTGAGTGGAGCCAGTCAGGTTTTTTTTTCCCACGTATGAAACCGTTTTGGGACATGTTTGGGACGGAAAGTACATTTTGATACAATTTGGATGGGGACTAAAATGTGTATTACTCTTTTATACCAACTTTTCCTGGCGAAATATGTATTCTCTCTCTGTGACGGGCAGAAAATCATGACTACCTGATGGAAAAAAATTACCACATTTACCAAATTTAAACATACACCAATGAGATCATCCCTTTCAGGACTTATAGTGGAGGTTGTTATGCAATGTCTAGAACAGTGTTTCTCAACCTTGGCAACTTGAAGATGTCTGGAGTTCAAGTCCCAGAATTCCCCAGCCAGCGGATGCTGGCTGGGGAATTCTGGGAGTTGAAATCCAGACATCTTCAAGTTGCCAAGGTTGAGAAACACTGGTCCAGAGGCCTTAACATTTCCATACAGACAACCCAAACTACGGATGAGAAATGCAGACAACACCTTCATCATAATAAAAAAAGGACCAATTGGAGAACACCAAGAGAACCATGAACATTTCCCCCCCAAAAAATCCAGTTTACCAAAAAAGAAGAAAACCACACAATGGCAAACCAGAACCACAAGTGTATGGGAAAACCTCCAAGTGCTTCATAATTACCAAAGACAAAAGTATTTATTTTGATTCACTGTATGAGGTTTCTGATCTTCCAGCAGCTATGAAAGTCAAAGGTGCCTCTGAAAAATTAGTGCACTCTGATTTAACGCGATGAAATCACTAAATATTACTTTTTGTTTAGTATATTGTGCAATGTGTTGATGTACCAAAAATGTCAACCAGATTGGCACAGTAGCATGTCCCAGCCTGCAGTATTATTTTTTGAATGGTTTTTAAGGAAAGCATTTTTTTTCAGTTGGTATGTAAGATTGGAAAACAGCAAGCGGCTTCTATATATGATTAATAGTGAAATTAAACTTCGAACAATCTGGCTACAGTCCTACACACACGTAGTATTGTTAAGTCCTCGGACTTACGACCTGAGTCGGGCCGAACCCGCTCGGTCTTCACTGATTGGTTCCGGCGCGACTGTCGGCGGGCGCGGAAATTGCAGCCCTCGGATTGGCTGCCCGCCTGACAGCTGTCATATAAATAGCTGTTGTTGATTGTTGTTTCTGATATTTGGTTTGTTAATAAACGGTTCTACCGCAGCACGGTGTCTGTTTTACCTCACCTTGCAAACAAAGCAAGTATAAGTCGAAATCAGTTTCATTAAACCCAATAGAAGTTGCTTTTAAGCAGATAACACACAGCAGTATATTTGCTATTGGTTTTTAAGCCATTTGTAGAAAGGTAATTGCTATTGCGAAGAAAATTATAAAACCACGAAGATGATGGGGACCGTGTCCTGTTATCTTTCTTTCAAAAGCTTCAAATGTTTAAATTACTTTTGGCTTTGGACTCTCTTTTTAGAAATATGGACACAATTAATAGGTTCTCTGTCAGGGTATTAAAAATGGATTATCAAGGGTGGATGGTATTTGATGGAGGCGCTATCAAGGAGAATAATCGATAGGCTTGTGTATGACCAGACAAGGGTGGTTTCACCTGAAACGCAGCCCATTTTTAGCTCATTAATATTTAACATTAATAATATTTAGCGTGCGTCAAGTACAAGAAGAACTTGGCGCAGGAAGTGGAAGGATGCATTGCCAAATGTTTTTAATGTTAAGCTGGTTCATATATTTTTTTTCCAAGCAAAGGAGGAGAATCAGCCAGTAATTAATTTCCTGAATAAGCAGCATGAAAAGGTTAAACAAGAAAAATGTCTGTTTATTTGTGGGAAAGAACCTGATTGCAACTAAAAATAAACTACCAACAGGGAGAGACGTCGCACCTGTTGTGTCTCAGAAGTCTCCATACTATCAACCATAGGTTCCCCAATTGAGATCTGGCTCTGTTGGAACAAAATGTATCCAAAATGCTGTTGATACCCCTTTGATCCTCAAAAAAAACCCATCTTTTCTAGGTTTTATGATAATGGATGAATTTCTGGCTTCTCTATGACTTGCTACACGTTGGATATTTCAGAATGGCTGTCTTCTGTCTCCCAGCCTTGCTTATAAATCTACTTTGTGAGTACAAGAGATAGGGTTTTTTTTTATATAGCAAATATCTATAGGTGTGGAATTTGTGTTCTGGAATAACTTTCCCTGAACAGTTTATTTAGCTCCAATAAAGGTGAATATTTATGGCTCAGGGTTTGAATGAGGGATCTTTGTGTTCTCTGAGGCTGGTCGTTTTCTTGCAGAGATTTCCTTAGTCTAAATAGGTAACATCATTAATGCTGGTAAGGGGTGGGCTTTGCTCTCGATTTGTCTTCTGATGGCTTGCCCTGGGGGGCAGAGGGGGTCATAGAAATTCTTTGGTGGAGTTGTTTGCTTATGGCTTGTTTGGCAGTTCCTTAATTGGGGTGATTGTTTACTTGATTGTTAATCTACCCTTGGAGTTAAACTTGGAGCTTGGTGGGTGTGGCATGGCTTGGTGGGTGTGGCTTGGTGGGCGTGGCATGGCTTGGTGGTGGTGGACTTGGTGGGCGTGGCATGGCTTGGTGGGCGTGGCATGGCTTGGGGTGCGACTTGGTGGGCGTGGCATGGCTTGGTGGGTGTGGCTTGGTGGGCGTGGCATGGCTTGGTGGGTGTGGCTTGGTGGGCGTGGCATGGCTTGGTGGGTGTGGCTTGGTGGGCGTGGCATGGCTTGGTGGGTGTGGCTTGGTGGGCGTGGCATGGCTTGGTGGGTGTGGCTTGGTGGGCATGGCAGGGCTGTCCAAACTTGGGGACTTTAAAGACTGGTGGACTTCAACTCCCAGAATCCCCCAGCCAGCAGAACTCTGGGAGTTGAAGTCCACAAGTCTTTAAAGTCCCCAAGTTTGGAGAGCCCTGAGGATCTCCAGGGTCCCCTCCACCTCCGTTATCCTGTATCCCTGTATCGCCATTGACCTGAGTCGCCAAAGGGCTCCGTCATTTATCCTGGGGGTTCCCAGAAGCGGAGCCCCAAACCCGCCAATCAGCGGCTGCAGCGCCGAAACTTCTCCGACTCTTTCCCGGAGAGCCTCCCCCCTTTTTCGGCCACCGGCCCGGCACAAGGCAGGAGGAGGAGGAGCCGCCCTTCTTGGCTGCAGCCCGGCCGAGGGCGAGGCGGCTCGGTTGTTGCCAGGGGCGCCGCCTCGCTCCGCAAACACATTTGCCGGACGGCGCCGGGCGGGAGGCGCGGCGAGCCAAGCCGTCGGGGAAGGAGAAGGGACGGAGCCCGAGCAGCTACGGGAGGAGAACCGGGGGACGGGGCGGCGGAGAGAGCCCGGCTGGCCCTTGGAAGTCGAGTCCCTCGCGGCTCGCTTCTTTCCCCGGCCGGGGCCGGCAAGGAGCCTCGCCGGCAGCCGCGATGGGGGAGTTCGCGGAGGAAGAGGGCTGCGACTTCGATCCCCTGCCGGCGCTCTCGGAGGACGAGGTGAGCAGCCCCGGCGGCGGGGGAAAAAAAACACCAGATGAACAGAGTTGGAAGGGACCTTAGAGGTCATCTAGTCCAACTCCCCCCCCCCCGGTCTCCAAGCAGGAGCCCCTTGAGCATTTCTGATAGGTGGCAGCCAGCCTCTTCTGGAAAGCCTCCGGGGATGAAGCTCCCACAACTTCTGAAGCGACTACTATTGAGAAGAGTGGATTGTCCTCACTCTCAGAAAATGTCTCCTTATGTCCAGGTTGAATCGCTCCTTGTTCGGTTTCCAACCATTATTCCTTGGCTGGCCTTCTGGGGCTTTGGAGAATAGAATAGAGTTGGAAGGGACCCTTGGAGTCATCTAGCCAACTCCCCCCCTCCCCGCCCCAAGCAGGAGACCCTTCACCATTTCTGACAGATGGTCTCTTCATGAAAGCTTCTGAAGGCAACTTCTCTTCCAATTGGTGGATTAGTCTCATTGTCAGAAAATTTCTCCTTATTTCTCAGGTTGAATCTCTCCTTGTTCGGTCTCCAACCATTATTCCTTATCTGACATTCTGGTGCTTTGGAGAATAGAGTAGAATAGAGCTGGAAGGGACCTTGGAGGTCTTCTAGTCCAACCCCCCGCTGAAGCAGGATATAGCAATAGCAATAGCGGTTAGACTTATATACCGCTTCATAGGGCTTTCAGCCCTCTCTAAGCGGTTTACAGAGTCAGCATATTGCCCCCAACAACAATCCGGGTCCTCATTTCACCCACCTCGGAAGGATGGGAAGGCTGAGTCAACCTTGAGCCGGTGAGATTTGAACCGCTGAAACTGCAGATAGCAGTCAGCTGAAGTGGCCTGCAGTACTGCACCCTAACCACTGCGCCACCTCGGCTCTATATCATTTTAGATAAGTGACCTTCTAGACTCTTTTTAGAAACACGCTGTGATGAAGCACCCACAATTTCTGGAGGCAAGTCTGTTCCCAGACATGTAGCACGATGTCTTCTCAGTGTGCCACTCTCTGCGGCAGTCCGTCAAATATTGGAATGCTGCTATCTTGTCTCCCTGGACCTTCTCTTCATAGACTAGCCATGCAAGAGCCGAGGTGGCCCCATTACGGATGGAAATTGTGATAGGTGTTAAGGGATATAAAGTGGGAATCATAAGTGATCTAGTGTGATCACCATCTCTGTTCTTCCTGATGTGGTTGTTAAACAAACATGGGGTGCCTAAGAGGCCTCCCCCATCCCTTGAGGCACTTTGGTGCTCTGCTAACCTTCCCCTGAGGCTTGCTTCCACCCCACAGCACCCCGCACTCCTGTCACCCCTGTGTTATCCATTGGCCATTAATCTTTCAAAGATATCTGGAGCGAGGGTTAAGGAAGGGAGGGAAGATCAGTCCTTTACATAGGGCCCTTTTCCGGAAGGGGCTGCCGTTTTCCTGGACATTCTGCATTGGATTGGGGATGTGCAGTGGTGTGGTTCAAAAAGATTTCGAACCTACTCTGAGGGTGTGGCCTCCTTTGTGGGAGTGGCTTGCTGGCCATGTGACCGGAGGGAGTGGCTTGCCGCCCATGGTTCTCGTTCTCTCCTCTCTGTCTCTCTGTCTCTCTCTCTCTCTCCTTCCTTTTGTCTCTCTGTCCCTTTTTCCTTTTTTTTTCATCTCTCTCACTTTTTCTTTCTTTTTGTTTATTTATTTATTTCTTCTCCTTTCTTTCTCTTTCTCTTTCTCTCTCTGTGTGAATCTCTGTGTGTGGTGTGAGTGGTGGGTTTCAAAAAATGTTGGGAACCTCTTCGTAGGTGTGGCCTGCTTTCCGGGTCCGCGGGTGGAACCTCTTCTAACCGGTTTCGGTAGATTTGACGAACCGGTTCTACCGAATAGGTGCGAACTGGTAGGAACCCACCTCTGGGGATGTGGGGTGAGGAGGAAGGTGGTGGAGCCCAGAGGAGTTTGAAGCAGCACAAGACTTGCAAGTACTGGTGGGAGGAGATGAGGAAGGAGATGGATGGTGTGTGTGTATTTGCGTCCTGCAGCATCCCTACAGTTGTCTTTAGGACAGATAACTACGGGGACGCTGCAATGCCATTACTTCGGAATCGGTGGTAAGTAGCGTTTTTTTTGGGGGGGGGGTCTGTCGTACCTTCAAATGGTCACTAAGTAACCAGTTGTAAGTTGAGAACTACCCGTAGTACCTCCAGCTTTGCAAACAGCATGCTGATGAGAACGGGAACACGTAGTAGTTGCTGTGGGACTTCTGCTTGTATGCTGTCTGTAGAAATCTGGTTCATCGCTTTGAAAATGGAAGATTGAACAAGGTTGGCCTTAGTCCAAAATGTAACTGTCAGCACTCCTCCATTGAATAATTAGGAAAGGAAAACCACGAGACTCCATTGATAGAAATCAAGTGTACTTTTACTAATTATAATGATCAGAAGCGTAGCAAAGCGAAGACTGATTCTTTAGGCGTGAAAGCAAATGATATATAGAATAACCCATTCCCCTCCCCTTGGCATCACAGTTACAGTCCAATCATAATTCTCCCAAGTGTCAGGTGTGAGATAACTTTGAAAGGCATCACCCAGATGGAATGTGGGTGCCGTTGGCCTTGGCGGGAAACCTCCTCCGCATGCGCAGCAAGACGGGCAGCAGAAACTCCAGAATGTTCCTCCAGCACAAGTAGTAAATCCCTCCCAAATACCATGCCCCCCCACTCTCCGTTTCAATGGCAGCCGAAGCAGCAGCAAAGCAGAGGCTGACAGTAACCCTTTGGGAAGTATTACATTACTCTTTCAAAATGTTCCATTGTAACTTTAAATTTCACCTGGAAAACCACCTGGAGTCGTACTTTTTGTTTTCCACTTACCCTAGAAAGAGCGATGTGCCTTTTGTTTCATTTTGCCATAATGAATGTGTAGTATTTTTTATTTATTATTGCTGGTGTTTCTATGCTGCTCTGCTTCAAAAACAGACACTAGAAGCCAAGATGAGAGAAAGCAAAGAAATCACAAGTAATATAAATTACAATAGCTGATATAGATCAGAAAAGAAAATCTGACATCCTCCAAATGTTATTTCAGAGCCAGGTTTTTACTACTTTTCAGAAGCTGATCAAAAAGAGGCTTTTAAAAAGCTATTTGTACTCAAGCTGTTCCACAGAAGGAATCCTGCCAAAACTTCACATAAATAAAAGCAAAACAAGAAAATAAAAACATCAACATTTAAAAATTAAAACCAAGAACTATCAAACAGAACTGCTAACCTAACCAATATAGAAAATTAATCCATTCTATTTATTGAACAAATTTGTATCCCATCTTTCTGCTCCATTTGGATTCTCAGTGGAACTTCTTCCTTTGAAATTCAGTTCAGGATATAAAAATCCAGCAGTAAAACATTTCAGCTAATAAAACTTCAGGAAAAGTGATCTAGTTCTTTGATGGCAACCTATACAATTAAAAATAAACGAAGAGCCAAATCTTTCCTTTTAGGTTAGAATATTTATTTCTAATTATAAGATAATTAGAATTATTTTTCTGAGGACAGAAAAGCAGAGGAACTCTGGCGTGGTTTTTATCCTTCCGTTAACGCTTAAAATGCTTTCCCACGAATATGGCCACCCTCAACTGAGGGAACGTTACTTTTTCATGGTCTGTACAGAGTTTTTATATTTGTGCCTTTGCCATATGGTGAGACCATTTATATTTACCAGCAGTTGAATCGTAACCAGGGGAGAGAAGCATTTGCCATGGGGCTTAGCTTTGTAGCACTGCAATATTCTTTCAGCAAGAGAGAATGTCTCCCATTCTTAAATAGGTTTACCAGGAAATGTAGTAATGGAGCCAGAATGTTGTACAAGCACACTGTGGATTGAGCTATTGTTTCATTCATTGGGCTGCTAATAAAAATGCGCTTGGAGGTTTAGGGACACAGTCTGGACTCTTTATCTGAACATCCTTTGGGACCATAACATTATTTTATTTTATTTACAGTTAGAGATGATTTTAAAAAACTGTGTACAGAACAAATAGAATAAATTAAGAACACAGTGGCAGTGGGTAAACAATGTACATAACTCTAGAGTATAATAATGAATTCTAATAAGCAATAAGATATTAACTGTCTGGCATAGAAAAAAGAGGTCTTATATGTGAGGTTCCAATTAAATTGATTTATTGCTGAACACAGCCCACCCATAATCTTCTCAACTAACGGTTAGCAGCTGCTAGGGGTTAGATAAAAGCCAATTCAATTCAAGGAGCAAGGACTTAGTCTGTTTGTGACTACATAGGCATTCTAGGCTGATCCCTCTTTTAACTCTACCCCCAGGGGGCTGTTCCTTTTCCTACATTAACTGATTTCACAAGACAACCGTTTTGGGTTTCGGAATAAGGGTGGTCCAGTGTGGCATGAGTTTAAGCTCTAGACGTTTTCATTTTCCTTTTTATTATGTTTTTATAAACCTGGATACATTTTTTTCAGTACAGCACAGTTTATACATATTAATTGAAGATTGCTAACATTATATTTAGATAACTTGGAGTATTGAAAATAAAGAAGACTTAAAAAAACCCTTTTCTTTCACTGTCTCAAAGGTGCTTTTTCAACTGGACTTTCTGGTTTTCTTTGATTCTTATTCAAGAAGCTTCTTTGGCAAAAAAACTTCTTGGATGAGAAGTGAAACTTCTTCAAAGAAAAAACAAAGTCCAGTTCCCTGCAGCCATATTCCTTTTGGATCTTTGGCCTGCCACGCTTTCTATTATTCTACTATGTCTTTTCTATTGTGGGAAAATGGGACTGTGGGGGATTGCAAGGAGTTAGATGCTATGTAGCCAAAACAAATTCCTTTCTAGGAAGCCAAGATCATCCTTTGTTTCTGCACATCTGCACCTGACCGGAACTGGATGGGTGGAACTGCCAGCATGGCAGCGGAAGATTAGACCATGGGATGGACCTGTGGGTGTGGGGGCAAGATCACGAACTTTCAACTGGGTGGGGAAAACCGGGAATCTTTCAGATTCTGGGTTTTCCCAGATATGCCAACATGGCTCTCTTAATAAATTGGAACTTTGAGGAATCCTTTGCCTTGGACTCTGATTTAATTTTGGATGCTATTTGGAACCCTGACGACCTTTGGGGTGGTGGATTTTGCATTACTTGGATCTAGCTTCATCAAGTTCACTGTACTGAAATGTGGAGTAATTGTGAATTTTTGTCTTGGCAGGAGAATGTGTCGCTGGCTGATGTTCTCTCACTGCAAGATAGCTGTCTTACTGAGCAGGATATTTGGGCTATTTGCCTGGAGTGTAGTCAGTCTTTGAAGAGCGTCGTCCACTCTACAGTCTTCCACACCCTTTGCATTACTCCCGACACTTTGGCTTTTAACACCATGGCAATGTATGCTTCATGGAACAGATCAGTGGTAAGTGTGCAGGCTGGTAGGCGATTTGTTGAAAAGTAAAAAAATAAAAATCCTACTGAGAGATGTGGTGAAACATTATATTCTCCCTGTCAGATTTCTACATGGATTTTAATTAGAGTGCGAACCATAATTTTCTTAAATGCAACAATGAATGTCGGCTCACGTCAAGCTAAATTAGGTTACATCTATTAAATGTATGTTCATTTAGGTGTTATAGTATTGAACAAAGATTACCAGATTAAATTTAATGTGGTTCTAAATTTATTTCTTCGATCTATTTGTATTTTCCAGAGGATTTCATGCAATAAATGCTACCATGCTTTTGTGTGAATGTTTTTAAACAAAAGCAGCATCTGAGAACCAAGGGAGGATATATAGATAGATTATATATTTAGTGTTCATTATGTATTCTAACTGGAGAAAAGCTGACATTAACTAGCTCTAGTGGTAACATACATTATTTAATATATAAAAAGCTAAAGCTAGCAAAAATAACTTCCCACCCCCTTCCTTTAGTGAACAGGTTTTATGTGTGTTCCATGAATTTATTTATTTATTCATTTATATAGCTGCCCCCTCTTAAAACAACCCTGGGTGGCTTGAAACTGATAATGCACTATAGAAAGAGGATAAAATGATACAAACGGTATAAAATCAACAGCGATAAAACTCAAAAGAGAAAATCCTGGTGCGACAGCATCTGATGCACCCACATTCTCACCCCTTCCTGGGCTCAGATATTAAGTGATCTATGGGAAGATAGAAGGGTAGGGGCCTGTCAATCACAGGGAAGAGGCTGTTCCATAGCAACAGGAGCTGTATTAAAAAAAAAAAGGTATGTTTGAAAATTCCCATAAGATGGCGACATTTAAATGAAAGAATCTGGAGTTTCTTTTTTAAGTGTAGGGTGATGTTATATTAGCCAGAAAAGGACAAGGCTAATGTAGAGTCGTAGTTTGGCTGCCTAACATCGCTAGATCGAGTTGATTCATGCTCAAGGGATGAGCTAACTACACCAGGAAGAAACATGGGTGGCTTTTCTGCTGCGTCATCTGGTTCCACCACAAAACCGCGTTCGACTAAAGGGCGCTCGACGAAACCGCGTAGCTGACGTCATCACAGCGCGACAACAGCGCGGAGAAAAAAGCACGCTGTAAACGCTAAACCTAAAATTAACCCCTAAACCTAACCCCCCTAAACCTAATCCTAAACCTAACCCTAAACCTAACCCTTAACCTAACGCTAAACCTAATCCTAACCCTTAACCTAACCCTAAACCTAACCCTAAACCTAACCCTTACCTTAACTTGAATCGGCTTGCTTTCAAAGCGCTATTTAAAGCGCCCCTCTTTCTCCGCGCTCGCTGTTGTCGCCCTGTTGATGACGTCAGCGACGCGGTTTAATCAGGCGCGCTTTAGTCGAGCGCGGTTTTGTCGTGCCACGGCGTCATCCGAGGGTCCTATCCCTCGACCAAAGCCACCTTGCAAATGCGTGCCGCAACTGGAAAGGCCCAAAGGCAGCAGGATTCTAACCATCCGTAAGAAGTGCCAGCGCATCTCCCCGCTGAAGGGTACCTATTTATCTACTCACGTATAGCCTGCTTTCAAACTCCAGAATCTGAGGCAAGTGATGGGAGCTCACCCCGCCATGCAGTGCTAGGACTAGAACCGCTGGACGAAAGGCCCTCTACGGCATCATTAAGTCACTGAGCCATTGTGCCTCGTAAGGGAGCTGGAGTGTGTCCCTCTTATTCACGTGGGATGGATATTCTCTGGGAGAAGCTGTGCTTCAGATAACCTGGTCGGGCGAGCGGAAGAGTGTGCAAAACTCCATTTGTGCAAGTGGTGTGTGCGTGCGCTCCATTTGTGCAAATTGAGTTGTGCAGAGGCATCCACCACTTGTGCAGAACTAGCCCCTCTCCTGGCTGCTACTGACCAGTCCACAGAAATGGGAAGGGTGGGGAATACTGATATAAGCAATTGTCAAACAAGGCCTCTCAGATAATATTGAAAAGAGAGCAACAGGGGGGGAAAACAGAGATGCCCGTACAATCTTGATAGCAGAAGGATCTTGTAAATTCCTTACGATTCAGAGAAAACCTGAGATTAAAACAACGTGGAAAGTGTCTCAATGGGCCTATTGCAGGTATGATATGTTATTTTCCCCTTAAATATTTCCATTATATTCTTTGGAAGATATTAAATTGCTGAAGCTCCCTATGTGACCCAAAATAAATGGAGCAGATAATTTTGTGTTATGTACTCACTTCTGTCATGCCAGCCTGACAAATCTTAACATGTTTCCACGTTAACTTTTAAATTCCTATTTTAGCAATGCAGTTATATTACTTCCAGTAGATTGCAATGCAATACATAGTGGTACCTGACTAAATACCTCCTCTAACTTTATTGGAAACCCAAATATGGCTAGAGTAACTTTGTCCACTCATTGGCTGTACCCTACTGACTTAAGATATGCCTTCTGTCTTTGGGTCTTAGTTTAAATCAGGGCTCTCCAACTTTGGCAATGTTAAGACTTCTGTATTTCAATTCACATAATTGAAAGATTCTGGGAATTGGGGAATTCTGGGAGTTGAAGCTCACAGGTCTTAGAATTGACACGGTTGGAGACCCCTGACTTAAACTATAATGAACTTACCTTTTCTCCAGCCCCAGAGCCGAGGTGGCGCAGTGGTTAGGGTGCAGTACTGCAGGCCACTTCAGCTGACTGCTATCTGCAGTTCGGTGGTTCAAATCTCACAGGCTCAAGGTTGACTCAGCCTTCCATCCTTCTGAGGTGGGTGAAATGAGGACCCGGATTGTTGTTGGGGGCGATATGCTGACTCTGTAAACCGCTTAGAGAGGGCTGAAAGCCCTATGAAGCGCTATATAAGTCTAACTGCTATTGCTATTGCTATTGTTTTGCTTATTTGCAAAGCCAGTTTGTCTTCTTTTGCAGGTTAGTTTCCTGGTGATTCTTGGCATTTTTGAAAACAGTGCTCACTATTTTGAAGACTTGTAACTGGGTACTTTACACATACTTCGATATCTTTCGAGCAGCTTCTTTAATCTATACTTTCAGCCACGGATAATTGAAAATAAGTTATCAAGTTTACCCTTATAAGGACTGAGTGATTGATTTGCGTGTCATTAAGAGAGTGTCAACTCTTGGCAACCACGTAGATAGAATCTGTCTGCTCCTGATCCATTTCATCTTCCAGGAGCCACACCCCTTGCTTCTATAACGCAAAGTCCACGCATCTTGTTGGTTATCCACTTTTTCTCTTTCTTTCCAATTCCCCAGCATTACAGACTTCTCCAGAGATCTTCACATAATGTATCTGAATAGGATAATTTGAGCCTGCTCATTCGGGTTGTGTTTTGACGATCCATTTGTTTGTTTTCTTGGCTATCACTGGTATTCTTAGGAGTCTTCCCCCAAAAGAAGCATTCCAAATTCTAGTACTTCTTCTAATGCTAAAATTATTTCTATTCTAGTACTTCAAAAAGGGACGTGGTGGCTCAGTGGCTAAGATGCTGAGCTTGTTAATCAGAAAGGTCGGTGGTTCGGCACTTCGAATCCCTAGCGCCATGGAATGGAATGAGCTCCTGTTACTTTTCCCAGCTTGTGCCAACCTAGCAGTTTGAAAGAATGTAAAAATGCAAGTAGAAAAATAGGAACCACCTTTGGTGGGAAGGGAACAGGGTTTCCGTGCGCCTTCGGCATTTAGTCACGCTGTCCACATGACCATGGAGATGTCTTCGGGCAACGCTGGATCTTCGGCTTTGAAATGGAGATGAGCACTGCCCCCTAGAGTCGGGAACGATTAGTACATATGTACGAGAGGAAACTTTACCTTTAGTACTTCAAAGTCCACTTTTTGCTTCCATAGAGTGCAACAGAGAAACCATGTATGACTCCAGTAGAGACATCCCACCATCTGAATAACTTTTCTAAAGCTTTCATTCTTGTCAAATATTGGCCTGTGGCATATTTCTTGATTGCTGTTAATATTTCTTCTTTTTGTAAGCCGCCCAGAGTCCTTCAGGATTGGGCGGCATATAAATCCTATTAATAAATAAATAAATAATAAATAATTTGACTCTAAGAGGCAAAGGTTATCCATCACTTTAGTATCTTCACTGCCTTTTCTTAGGCTGTTTGCTGAACCTGTTATCATTAATTGAGTCCTAATTCTTTACATTTAATCTACCTCATTTTTCCACTATATTCCTCAATTTTATTCCTAGAGTTTGCAGGAAATTTGTATTTCAGGTGTCAGAGCAGTGTTCATCAGCACAGCACAAATTATCGATGGATTTCTTCCTCCCAATTTTAAAACCATGCTCATTTTTGAGTTAATAAGAGTGTTCTACTTCTTTCCAAAATAATTTAAATTAATAGACTGGAATACAAACCCACAACTGAACAACCATATTGGGAACATTCATAATTCTGAAGCTCTGCCTTTGGATTTCCATTTTATCAAGAAGGGTCCTCATGTTGTAGCTTGGAAAATGTAGTGTTTTTAAAGCCTCACTTGACTGATGAAAAAAATGAGTGTGTGAAGACATGAATAATTTGTCATGAATATGTTATGTTGAAGTTCCTTCCACAGTTCCTCTACACAGATATCTTCCTGTTTACTTGTCCTCATTAATGCTGGTGTTCAGTCAGGAGTATGCTGATTAACTTCCGAAGGATATGCATAATTTGTTTCTAGGATGTTACGTGGGGCCTTATGCTGGCATTAACATCTCAATAATAAGATCAGGGAGAGCATTCGATGTGAACTAGATTCCCTCCCCCTCCACAAGTGTGTAACAAATGGTAGTGTGTTACCTCCTGTAGGTTGATGGATCATTAGAAGATTATGATTAGATTAGAAGATTAAGAGCCGAGGTGGCGCAGTGGTTAGGGTGCAGTACTGCAGGCAACTTCAGCTGACTGCTATCTGCAGTTCGGCGGTTCAAATCTCACCGGCTCAAGGTTGACTCAGCCTTCCATCCTTCCGAGGTGGGTGAAATGAGGACCCGGACTGTGGGGGCGATATGCTGACTCTGTAAACCGCTTAGAGAGGGCTGAAAGCCCTATGAAGCGGTATATAAGTCTAACTGCTATTGCTATTGCTAATTGGGTGTGGCCAATTTAGCAGTTCATTTTGCCTTTGTCCTTGCTGTACTTGCCCCTCCCCTCCTCACCCACTGGCCCTGGATCACGTGGCTGCACCGGTGAGATCTCCCCTCGGTCAGCTGGTCCTCCCTAGCACCTTACGGCCTTACCTTTAGCAGCAGCGGTGCAATCAGAAGTGCAGCTCAACCGGTGAAATAACTTACCAGAAGTGCAGCTGGACTTGATGCTCAATGGATGATAAGGCTGACGGTGAGGGACGGGACGATGGGCAGGGCTGAATCCCACCACTCAGCGGGCCAGATATTTTGCGTTGGTGGGCCATATGTGGCCCACGGGCTGTAGTTTGAGGATTGGTGGGTTAGGGTTAGCTTGTGCTTGATTGATTGTTTTAGTGGTGCTGGTTCTTGATTGGATCCTCACACTGGCAAGATTCTGACTTGCCCATTTTGGGAAGTTGATTCCTAGTTGGTCCTGCCTTGGGACGTGATCTTGGTGTGGTGTAGTACAGGAATCAAAACAATGAAACTTTCCCTAATTTTTCCATTTGTCCTTTCATGAATCTTTGTATCCAAGATTTATGTAGTTGATGAAGTTATTCTTGGGGATATTTAAGGAGGACAGAGAATGTTGGGTTGTCATGCTGTTATTTTCTTAAATCTCAAGACATTTATTTCTGCAGAACTAGAATTAGAACTACGGAAGATCCCCCCCCTTCTCAACTTTATAGATCTTGACATCTTCTCGAAAGTGTTTCATTATAAATGTTAAGGATATGAAGTTAAATGTAAACAGATTCCTCAGTCTTCTTCTGAAATATATCGATACATGATTGACAGTATTTGTTAAACATTAAACAAATGGAACAGCCCCAGAGATCTTCAGCTAGATTGTTCTGTGCTTTTTAACCCACGCACAAATGCGCACACAAACGCACACACACACACATTTTATAATAATACCAGCATTACTGAGGCTGATAAATCTCATAAGTGCATTAACAGTACATTTTTTTGTTTCGTTTCACCCCAATGTAATTTGTTGAAATGACAAGGGAACACATTCTGTGGAAAATGTTCTGATAGAATTGTCTCTCCTATACTAATGAGGCAATGGTTTCGATTGTGATGTGTAAAAGCATGAACTGAGCAGATTTGAAAGGCTATGAATAGTCTCTTCATTGTACTTGAATGTTTAAAACAAAATAATTGAGACACTTGATATGCAAATACATCCTTTGATCAACATATTGACAATGCTCCATTTAAAAATTTGATGCCACTCCAGCCAAGCTGTATAATGTGTTACATAGAAGATGTTGTAGATTGTATGTTTGAAA
Source organism: Thamnophis elegans (assembly GCF_009769535.1). Lineage (NCBI taxonomy): Eukaryota > Metazoa > Chordata > Lepidosauria > Squamata > Natricidae > Thamnophis > Thamnophis elegans. Next base: position 48,102,331 of record NC_045555.1, on the reverse strand, counting down.
AAGTTCGCTTTGCTCACTAATGTAAAGATATTTTTAACATGAAATTAGACTCAACCTATCTTTAAATGATTTGGAGCCTTGTATTAAATTTATCTCTCACACGCGTTTATATTTTTGCAAAATTGTAAAGACTCCAGGTGGTTTACAAAAGCAGATTATAATACAAAGAGGGAAATCCTAGCACTCCCCGCTCTTAGTAAAAACCAACATCTTTAAACTTAAGCTAAAAATATTACCATTTGTTGCTTTTTGATCTGTCTTGGATTGATTTTAATGCTTTAATGTGAAATTCTTTTAAAAGATGATCCAGAAGGAGCTTTTGTCCCACCAGAGATCGATGAAACTGGTAACACATTTGAGGTGAGTAATCAACTCTTCTGGTACAACTCAGACTATCTTTAATTGTAAAGAAATGTTCTTAAAATGTTGAATGCTTGGTATGGTTCCAAAATATGAATATCTGTGTGGTTTCTCCCCTAGAATTTAGTCAGAATGTATTTTATATAAATCCTCTGTTGCCATTTTTATTTGTGGACAATGACTGTTAAGTAATTACTCCATAATGACAGAATGAAATTACTCCATAATGAATGGAAGAAAATGTTTGATAAATGTATTCATTTATAGTAAACATACTTTCATGTTTTGTGTGTTTCATTGTATGTATTTGTTGATGGGCTAACTATAAAGATTGTAGCCAGCTGTAACATTATTTGGTATTGCCCCCAAAAATAATGTTAGAATGTTTTATTTTTCTGGATAACTGACACATGAATCTTCCTAGTCTAATGATTCTTAAATGTTATTTAGGGTTGAATTGTATTAGAATCTTAATTACACCCACCTATTCACTAGCTTCCAAGATAAGATAATCCAAAGGCCTCATCAGTGTTGGTTTTCTACTCAAAATTCTGTTGTTTAAATTATATTATTTAAAAAAGTTAAGTCCAGTTTGTGTGGGAATCAGAAGATAATATGTGTAGCTGAGGGTTGAACTGTGGTGCTTTCTGAGTTAGTTGTTTGCTTGCCAATATTTCACTATTCAACTAGGTATATTATCAATGTGACTCTGATGACTGATGATATTGCCTAATTGGGTAATGAAACATTGGTAAGCAAGCAGCGGAGTTCAGAGAGTACCAAAGACTCCATATGTGTGGTGATGTTAAGATGAATTCTCTCTTGGGAGAGTGGGAAGCAGAGGAGAGAAGAAAGATAGGAAGAGAGGGATAGGAGGGATGGTAAGGGGGGAAGATGAGAAGGATAAGGAGGAGTGGAATGTAGAGAGAGAAGGAGAAGGAGAAAGGAAGGGGAAGTAGAGTAGAAAAGGATGATGGAGGGAAGAAAGGAGGTAGGAGAGAGGTAGAAGAAAGAGGTGTATGGAGAGCAGAAGACCTAGTAATGGGTTTTAATCTTTCTGGGCGTTGATGGCAAGAGGAACAGATGTAATTACTACTTAATACAATAGGATGTTGGCTATGTAATAGTATACATGTGATTTATATGTTATGAAAATGGAAAATAAAAAAAGTATTTTGAAGAAGAAAGATGAATTCTCTCTTAGGTTGGGTCTTGCTAGAACAGGGGTTTCAAACTTAAGGCCCGGGGACCAGATCTGACCCGCCGGGTACTTAGAAGTAGCTCGTGGGGCTGCCCTGGAAACAGTGAAAGACAGGCCTGAGATGCTTCTGCCAGATAAAACCCAGCCCTCCCAACCTCCATTTTCACTGGTAGAGAGTTGCAAGAGGCGGTGGCAGCTGAAAACAGCGCTCGGGAGCCTGTTTTCGCTGGCAGAGTCACCACAGTTTCCCCGTCAGGAGTGACGCCAAACTGGCCACGCCCACAGCCATACCCCCCTGCCCCTCCCCAAGGTCAAACACAACCCCGATGGGGTCCTCAATGAAATCAAGTTTGACACCCCTGTGCTAGAATGTGATATCTGAGCAGGTCTGGTATTTGTCACACCCAGCTAATTTTATGGAAGCGAAATTGCTAAGAAGTTCCAGGATTGTGGGCTTAGACTGAGAAATATAAAAACCATCCTGGAAGAATTAAAAACCACTTCCATACTTCTGCCAACAAAAATCCACAAGCCACCCTTAAGATTATCAGGAATTAAGGTAAAGTTGAAAGGGACTGTTAGATATTATATCATATGCATTGATGTAGTTCTAATTATTAGTGATTGTTTCTGAAATCTTGGCTGGTACAACTGCGCAGGTCTTCAAGGGACGCTTTATTATCATAAAAGGTCAAGTACAGGGCGGGGCATAACCTTTTCCTAGGGGGTCACAGCAAGATCGACAGCAGTTTACAACTTCCGCGACACCTCATTTTAAAGCCCATAAAAAACTGAATTGAATGAGCTATTAAATGTTAAATTTGCTTTAAGAATGGCTGGAAAATTCGATTCGGAAGAACAAAGGATCATTGACAGAATAAAATGCATTGCCTTTCGAGAGGCTCGCGATGCTGGAGCGACGTTTATCAATCGAAAATGGATTGCAAACAAATTGAAACGTCATCCGGATTGGGTTACTGATAATTGGAACAAAACAGCCCAAGAATGTTTCACAAAATTTGGAGAAGGGCATCCTCTGCAACTGTCCCAAGAAAGCAAAGCCATCATTGCAACTGGCAGTCGCAAACAACGAAAAGGAAACCGAAAAGTGGCCCAAGAAATCCTTCAAATTCGTGGAAAACGAATGACGTCTGGCCGGGAAATTCGCCAGATCTCAATCCGGCAGAGAACATTGGGGCCATAATTAAGGATGAAGTGGAAGCTCTGATGATTCAGGAGCAAGGTCAAAATCGATATTCGGTTGAAACTTTGAGAATGAATTTGGAAACTGTGTTGAAAAATCTGGAAAATCGAACGGAACTGTTTGAAGATTTGTTGTGTTCTTATCCACCTCGTTTGAATGCTGTTTGAAGGGCTAATGGTGGTCATACTGACTATTAAATCGTGTCAATAAACTCAGTTTTTGATGGGCTTTCGAATGGTGTATGAATTATTTGTGTTGTTATTACAAGTGTTGCTGTGACCCCCTAGGAAAAGGTTATGCCCCGCCCTGTAGAATCGCACCACTGTAGCTTCCTCACATCTGCTCAGTAACGTCTCGAAGCATTTTTTTAAATTGTTAATTTACTTCAATATTAACTTCAGTCTATTTTTAAACTTTTTGCATTGTTTAAAATTATTGTAAGCTTACTTGAGAACTGAGCCGAGGTGGTGCAGTGGTTAGGGTGCAGTACTGCAGGCCACTTCAGCTGACTGTTATCTGCAGTTCAGCGGTTCTAATCTCAACGGCTCAAGGTTGACTCAGCCTTCCATCCTTCCGAGGTGGGTAAAATGAGGACCCAGACTGTGGGGGCGATATGCTGACTCTGTAATAGCAATAGCAATAGCAATAGCAGTAGACTTATATACCGCTTCATAGGCCTTTCAGGCCTCTCTAAGCGGTTTACAGAGTCAGCATATCGCCCCCAACAACAATCTGGGTCCTCATTTTACCCACCTCGGAAGGATGGAAGGCTGAGTCAACCTTGAGCCGGTGAGATTTGAACCGCTGACCTGCTGATCTAGCAGTAGCCTGCAGTGCTGCATTTAACCACTGCGCCACCTTGGCTCTTAAACCGCTTAGAGAGGGCTGAAAGCCCTATGAAGCGGTATATAAGTCTAACTGCTATTGCTATTGCTAACTCAGCTGAGCAGAATGGTGAACTAAAGATCAAGAGTACTTACGACTTTAAAAAAATTCTTCCCAGTGTATAGCATTTTAAAATAAATTCAATACATTATAAAATACATTTTGTTTTGCGAAAATGGTCACAGGTTGCACAAGAATACGGTTATGTAATCGTGTCATAGTGATTTTTTTTTAAAAAAAACTTATACTTAACAACTTACCCTGAATTATTTGCTTTATTTCTGACCAACCAAGATTCTAAAAACGAGAGCTACCTCTGATCATGTATTTTTCTGCACGGCATCAGATGAAATAGCTACAGGCATCATCTGAGGATGATCGCATTGGGCATATTTAGCTTCAAATAGGTTAATACTACAACCTTAAACATGACCTGGTGGCAAAGTGGCAGCCAGTAAAATTCTTTAAAAAAAAAACATTATATTGCAGTGGCAGTAACTTGCTCAACGTTGCATTAGCCTAGCTTTCCATCATATTGACAGCCCTGCACAGGATAAATTACGGTAATTAAAAAACTGAGGTTATCAGGGCATGTATCAATTGCCTAAGCTGTCCCCTATCAGGGGGGGGGGGCATAATTGTTTTATCAACTGAAGGACTTTGTCAATTAGGCTTTTAGCGACTCTGCTAGATCCATGAATGTACTTAAGTGATGTATCGATTCCTATGGGAATGCAATCTGCAAGTGTTTTCCACATCTGGAAGCAATCCATAGGCTGTTATATAGATTCAGCATCAACTGATCAGCATCAGATCAGTTTGCATCCTGCATTGCATCCAAATCTTGACCCAGAACCAGAACAGGCTCTCTTGAGTCAGATATAATAGTGCAATAGAACCTGACACCATATTCTTCATCTGTTGATGACCATTTCTGCACCATCTCATAAATCAAGAGGTTCTCAGACTTTACAATGCAGATAGTCCTCAATATAACTGTAATGGAGTCTGCCAATTATGATCAAATGTTATGATTGTCCAAAAACAGATTGTTAAGTGAATGTGGGGGTCGTAAAGTGACTGCTGGGATTGCTAAGTGAACCAGTGGGTGCAATTTTGCTGAAAACTGGAAGTCCCAGTATTTGAAAAAAATCACCAAAATGCAATTATTGCAAACAGCTTTACAGGCCATATATCCCTGAGTTGTCCTTGGGCTAAAGATTAATCCGGGAGTTCTCTATAAGATGTTGACTCCTAGAACAGACTGGCCCAAATATTCTGTGATCCAGATTCTAAGATTCCTTCCAATGTTCTCCTCCTGTGCTTTCTAAGTTATAGAAAACATTAGAATTTTATTTTTCATAGACTTGGCAATAATAATTTAGTTGTCAAATGAGATGAGGTGAGTTGTTCTTAAATTCCACACAAGTGGAAATGCAGGTTGCAAAATTTGTAAACTTATATGTATTTACAGAAGATAAAAGTGAGAAGAAATGGCCCATCAGGCACAAGAAATAAGGACCAAGGCTGTTCAAATAAGCATGAGTTCATTGTCTACAAAAATCTGAACTACTAATGGTCAAGGCAAATTAGCAGTAGATAAGCGTTAACGAATTGAATGAGGGCTGGACTTAGATCCCTTGTGGGTGGGAAGAGACTCAAGACTGGTGACACACTTGATCCCTCCCTCTGGCTCAGCCTGATCATCTCCTTATGTGGCCACTTTGACGGAGTAAGAATTCTCTTTAAAAATGCAATTTGTTTAATCACACAATCCAACAAAACTGACTTTTCCGGCAAATATCCTAGCTGCCTATCCTTTATTCCTGCCTTCTCTGCCTCGTCCATCTAAAAAATTTTTAAGCAATATACCCAATTTTTATTTAACCATTCCATTCTATTCACATTCCATCATATTCTCTGCTGTCCAGGATATCTGCTTTCATAATTCCATTACACCCATAAGACGTATATTTGTTTGTTTGCTTGTATCCTGTCTTTATTTTTACAAAATAACTCAAAGTGGGGGACATATTCAACATGACTTCCTCCTGTTTTCTCCACAACAGCCCTGCGAGGTGGGTTGGGCTGAGAGAGCGACTGGCTCAAAGTCACTCTGCTGATTTTTCAGAGTATAAGACGCACCCCGCCCAAAAAGAGGGAGAAAATCCAGGTGCGTCTTATACACTGAATACAGCATTTTTGGCCTCCCAAAACCCCGCCTCCTTCACAAAAATTGACATAGCGATAGCAATAGCAATAGCAGTTAGACTTATATACCGCTTCATAGGGCTTTCAGCCCTCTCTAAGCGGTTTACAGAGTCAGCATATCGCCCCCAACAATAATCCGGGTCCTCATTTCACCCACCTCGGAAGGATGGAAGGCTGAGTCAACCCTGAGCCTGGTGAGATTTGAACCGCCGAACTGCAGAACTGCAGTCAGCTGAAGTAGCCTGCAGTGCTGCACTCTAACCACTGCGCCACCTCGGCTAAGACGGGACTTGAACACGGCTTCCTTTTTTCTAGCCTGCTGTCTTAACCGCTAGACTAAATTGGGCCTATAATAATAATAATATTATATTATTATAAGCATTACTGTGGGTGAGTTGAAACTTTTTCCTCAGCTAGGACGCAGTTTATGGTTATTTAGTGAGGAAGGAAAAATCACAAGCGCATCTTCCTAGTTGATGTATTATTGCATCTTTAGTCTTGGAGGTTGAGCTCTGCACATTTCAAGGGAATGAGAAAGAAGCCAGAGCATTCTCCTCTCAGTTAATAATGGGACCACAGATTAATGGACAGTATGGTTGAACAAACTATAAGTACATATTTTAAAAAAGAATGAAAGCCTTAGACCAAGGGTGTCCAAGTGGATTTCCTCGAGGGCTGGATCAGCATTCTAGTTCTCCGCAGACCAGCCGGGGGGGGGGGAGGGAGGTGGATATGGGATGGATGCCTCCTGTAGCACTTTTCCATCCAAAACAGGCCACAGGAGTCCTGTGTCCTCGGTGCCCCATTTTGGCCAGAAAAGGGCTGCAAGAAGCTGTCCAGGCCCAAAATGGGCCGGACAGGGGCCGCATACGCCCCCCCCCCACACCCTGTTTCGGCTGCCAGAGGCACCAGGAGCCACTCTACATGGGGCAGCCCTTGAAGAGTATTCGGAGACTTCAACTCGTCCAGAACACAGCCGTGCGAGCGATTGTGGGTGCACCTCGGTACACCCACATTACACCTATCCTCCGCGAGCTGCACTGGTTACCGATCAGTCTCCGGATACGCTTCAAGGTGCTAGTCGTAACTTATAAAGCCCTTCATGGTATTGGATCTGGGTACTTGAGAGACCGCCTGCTGCCAATTACCTCCCACAGACCCATTAGATCTCACAGGGTTGGCCTCCTCCGGGTTCCATCTACTAGCCAATGCCACCTGGCTACTACCCAGGGGAGGGCCTTCTCTGTGGCAGCTCCAGCCCTCTGGAATGAGCTCCCCGCAGGGATTCGGACCCTCACCTCTCTCCAGGCCTTCCGAAAAGCCGTCAAAACCTGGCTTTGCCGGCAGGCCTGGGGGTGATGAGTTCCCTTCCCTCTCGACATGTATGGTTGTGCGACTGTTGCCTACTTTTATTATTTGTATTTTGTCTTTTATGTTCCCCTTTTTCCCCCTTGAATTGTTCGCCGCCCTGAGTCCTCCCGGAGAAGGGCGGCATACAAATAATAAAATTCTATTCTATTCTATTCTATTTGCTATTTCCAGGTCGGCCCCCGTGGGGCAGATTTAAGCACCCCATGGACTGCATCCAGCCCACGAGCCTTGAGTTTGACACTCCTGTTTTAGACTGTATATTGCTTTTTTTTTAAATTTAGTTTCTGCCTCAAATTTGCAATTAAAACATAAATTTTTGCCAACGCTGAGCATTTTAATGAAATGCTTAGTTTTTAAAAAACTTCCATCTTGACGGGCTTCCTTTCTCCCCGTAGGAATTCCACCTGCCTCCTTTCCTCCCTAAGTTGCACTCACACCGCGAAGAGGATGGCAGTGCATTTCCAACAAGGCTTGCTACATAAATTCCCACCTGAGATTTCTTTAATAGATTCATTCTATTCCCTGGCGCAACAGCAGGCTTCTTCCGCTGGGCCTAAGCAATGTGGCTGGTGTCAGCTCGGCCTCAAACGGGCATTTGTCCATATGACAAAGCTGCCATTCAAACTGATGCCGCAGGTTGCAAATATGGATTTCCCTCGTTCGCGCGGTGTGTGAGTGCCCAGTGTTAAAAACATCTAAGCATCTAAGCTGTTGTATCATACAGGCTTTTAAAATGTGACTCATTTATTTAACTAAGGAACAGCAAGCATTTCTTCCCCCCACTTCTTTGGCAACCTTTAGATATATTATAATTACTTTATTCTAAACAGCGTGTGTCTGCAAAATTTTCTTTAAAAAAACTACTTTGCTTTTTGTGCTTTTCCTTAAGTTTAACTCACCTAACTCTATCTGTCTACGTACAGTTGCAACTTTTAGTTTCAGTGCTTATGGGCAGATTTCTGTAAATGATATTGGTTAAATCCATCTGACCTTTTCTTTTCTTTGGGCTTAAGGTATTTTCCCTTGATTTAAGGAAGGGAGATTATAAACTTCGACTGCGTGTTTATATTCTTTTTCCTGATCCAATAAAGGTAGCACCTTTAAACTAATACACTCTCACAGAAATAGTGTGCCAGCCTTCAGGGGCCTCTTTCCTTATGTGTCCCTTTCGTCCTCTGTTGAGGTTTGCATATTTTGCTTAAAATTTCCATTGCTAAAACTATGTGAAACAGAAGACGTGATTGAGTTTCACTGAGTAAGTTTCAAATGGAAATGTAATCAGAAGTTTGCCCTACTCTTTTAAAGGTGTTCCTTTGCTGAGATAGGTTTTATGGAATGTAATGTGATAAATGGATTGGGTTACTAAAGCTGAATAGAAAGAACAATTATACACATAACACATGCTAAAATAATTTTCACCCCATGTTTGGTAATATTTCTGGAACAGTTGTTTGTTGTCCAGATAATGGCAGGGAACCTCATTCCATACTTCAATTGAGAAGTTCGTATATTTTAAATAGCAATAGCAGTTAGACTTATATACCGCTTCATAGGGCTTTCAGCCCTCTCTAAGCGGTTTACAGAGTCAGCATATCGCCCCCACAGTCTGGGTCCTCATTTCACCCACCTCGGAAGGATGGAAGGCTGAGTCAACCCTGAGCCGGTGAGATTTGAACCGCTGAACTGCAGATAGCAGTCAGCTGAAGTGGCCTGCAGTACTGCACCCTAACCACTGCGCCACCTCGGCTCTTCTCAATGCCACTTGAAGGCAAAAATGAAGAAAATTAAAGGGGAACAATGACCATAAGATGAAAATAAAAATCTACATTAATTTCCTACTTGTGATTTAAAACATCCTATCCATTTCTTTCTTGGTTTTGTCTTACAGAGGTTCAACGCCTCTGTTTCAGATAACCGTTATCTGCTACTTTCCTATTTTCTCCATCGATAAATTTCTCCCTCTTCAGTTTTCCATGATTGCTGGGCGTTTCTGTCAAGGAGCCACACCTGAAACTAGCTTGTATTTTGAATTTTTCTTGTGTTCAAAAGCTAGGTTGAAACAATAACGTATTATTGCAAATATACTAGATATTTTTTTAATGTCATGTTGCTGTTAGTTGTTGTAAGGATAAAATTTATGGGATGGAAAAAACATTATGTATGCATCAAGCATAGTATATATGTAGTGCATACATAAATGTTATGTATGCATCAAGCATAGTATATATGCTTTCAACCAGTTAAAAACAAGCATCAAAATTTCACTTAGAAATCTCACATGTTCTTTCGGGAAATTCCTAATTATTTCTTTGAAAGAGTTTCTGTGTGTTTGTGCGTGTGTGCCCTTTCGAATGAGTGCTGTCTCCTGGAAAGTCTCTGCAGTTTTCACGGCAAGGTTTTCCCACTACACCAAACTACCAATCTTTCCCTTGGAGTGCTGAATGATATTTGAAGGATTGGGACTTTCTGTTGAATGTACCATATTTTTCGCACTATAAGATGCACTCCCCCCCCCAAAATGGGTGGAAATGTCTATGCGTCTTATAGCACGAATATGCCATCTGTCACCGCTGCCGCCGTTTGCTGCTGTCGGGGAACAGTGGAGCCTTCGCTGCCGAGCAGCTGATTGGCAGTTGGATTGGCCTTGCGGAATACTGCTGGTCAACCGTTCTCGGTGGCGGCAGTCGGTGGTGGCGGTAATCAGTGGCAATCAGCAGCGGTGGAGATCAGGGGCAATAGGCAGCAGCAATTGGCGGGGGTGTGGGGAGGCGGGCATCCCCGCCACCTAGAACAACTGGTCAGCGGTATTCCGGGAGGCCAATTCAGCCACCAATCAGCTGCTCGGCAGCGAAGGCTCCAGGATTCCCTGCATGCGGTAGCAGCTCAGCTGACCTGCTGGGGTTCTGATAACATGCTAACGCTGATCGGGATGTTTGCTATTTGATGCAAGGATTGTTATTATTATTATTTATTTATTTAATTTGCATGCCGCCCACTCTCAAAGAGACTCAAAGGGTGCTAGCTAGGTGAATACTGGATGGATGCTGAGAGGCAGAGCCAGATTCCCCCCCCCCCCCCCCCGGCTTGTTTTCCTCCTCTAAAGTTTATGGTCCGGTACATCTTATAGTGTGAAAAATGCGGTATATCTGATTGCTTTTTAAACAGTTCACGACTTGGAGCCCCTTGGAGCCAAAAGATTATAGGCCCCAATAATAATCATTCTCAGGAACTCATCACTTCAAGAATATATAAAACTCTGCGTTGAGCTCAGCTTGCTTACTTTATCTGCTAAATAGCCAAATATATTAGCATAATTATTGCTTGATTGCATTTAACATATTTATAACTTACTTTTCAGCCAAGATTTGGTCTCAGAAAAGTTTGCTTTTAAAGCGGGGACAAAAACATAGGCTGCATTTCTGAGTACTGGATAGGTTTTTTTGACTCACAATATATTGTACAACATATGTTTAATATATTATATTTGGTCCCAAAGGTTAATGTAACACCATAACTAAAGTTTTCCCCATCACCCCTCTTATATTTCTCCCAAATCCAATTTCGTTCATATTTCACACGTATGATTTTATAAGCATGTTAATTCACAGAGTAGCAATAGCACCTAGACTTATATACAGCTTCACAGCCTTCTCTAAGCAGTTTACAAAGTCAGCATATTGTCCCCAACAATCTGGATGCTCTTTTTCCTGACCTCAGAAGGACGGAAAGCTATTGTGGATAATTAGATGCTTGCTGGAAATTTCACGTTTCAAAAATGCATTGAGCTATTCAGTTCTGTTTTTTCCATCCATGATTTTTTTTAAAAAATGAAACTGTGTGATCATTTGTATTCATTGCACTAATATGCATTTTGTCTATAACTTTCATGGAATTGGGAGGGTTTATTTAAGCACGTCCAATAGAGGTGAGCCAATCACCCCTCTTTTTCATTTTTTTTGTTGCCCTCCAAAATTTATTTGAAAATAGGTTCTGATAATTGATTATTGGTTATGTTACCAAAAACAAGTAATTCTCGACTTGCCGCAGTTTATTTAATAAACGTTCAAAGTTACAACAGCACTGGGGGGGGGGGGGGAAATCATTTTTCACACTTCCAACCATTTCAGCCTTCCCATGGTCACGGGAACTAAATTCAGATGCCTGGCAACTGGGACCTTCTTTTGAGACCTTCTGACGAGCAAAATCAACCGGGGGAATCCAGATTCACTAAAGAATTGTCCAACAAAACTCAAAGGGGACATCTTGCCAATTAATATCTGAATTTCTTAGATTACAAATGTCAGGTTTGCTTGGTAAAGGTAAAGTTTTTCAGTGGAAGAGAGGGAGTGGTCGCGTGTGGGTATTCTCAAAGCCTGATTGGTCCAAGACTGAGGGTAAAACTTCTTAAATTCTCCTTCCTGCCTTTCTAGCCCAGTTTCCGCTCAGTCTCTTGGTCCAAGCACTGCTTGAGTTGTGAGTAGAGAGATAGTGTGTATTTTTTTTTTTGCTAAGTTGATTCAATTGGATTCTATATTCGGTTTCATTTGACATTTAAATTGCTTAAATTTGCTTGAAAATTTATTCCTCGTAGCTGCGGCCCAGGGGTCAGTTTTTTCTGCCTCCAGCGGTGGGGGGCCCCCCTGTGAGGTGTTCAGGCCCTCCCATCTGCCGGCCTGGACCCTCAGACCTATCCCAGGGGTTGCGGGGCCGCTGTGCTCCAACTCTAGGTGGCGCTGCTCATTTCCATTTCAAAGCCAAAGAGCCAGCGCTGTCCGAAGACGTCTCAGTGGTCATGTGGCTGGCATGAATAAATGCCAAAGGCACATGGAACGCTGTTTACCTTCCCACCAAAGGTGGTTCCTATTTGTCTACTTGCATTTTTACGTGCTTTCGAACTGCTGGGTTGGCAGAAGCTGGGACAAGTAACAGGAGATCACTCCGTTACCCGATGCTAGGGATTCGAACCGCTGAACTGCTGACCTTTCTGGTCGACAAGCTCAGCGTCTTAGCCACTGAGCCACCACATCCTTGAAGCTGTGCCTTTACCCATCTCTTGTGCTCTTTATGAAACCTGGCGACAGAGATTTCCAGTCTTCATTAAGTTCATGTATAAGTAAAAATTGCATTTTCTCCTTGTCGAAATTTCTACTTCGATCCTTTCCTACTTGTACCTTGCGTTTCGTTAAAAGAGCCCTTAAGAACTTTAAAACTCATTAGTTTTAATGAAGTTAAATTTATAATTCTTTAAAAATGTTTAAAGTATAACTCCTGATATTGCTCAGAGGAATATTTGGCAGAGTTACCAGTTCTGTTAAACTTGGAATGAACAATTTGAACTGACTTGAAGAAAGCTCCACCTAGTGGAAATCTGATAAACTACTAGCTTTGTTTTTAACCTGAATTTAAAAGAATCATCCATGTTGGCAATACGTCAGAGTTGTTTCAGATACTATTTCCCATCCTGCTGATGATTGTGTGTATAAATAAATAAAAAATAAACCTATCATATTGCAACAGCGTGATGCATGAATCTATCATTGCATTATTCAGTATAATTAACTCTGCCACGTTTGCTCCTTCCCAGAACTATGTGATCCTGATAATAATGTTTCATTTGAGACATTGAAGAAGATGTTCATCCCTTATGTTGTATTTGTGAGGGTTTGCTTCTTGTTTTAGTACAAAGAGATGGCTTGGGAATCGGGGAAATGGGTAAATGTTTTCCTGATATATACTCTGACCCCCCAGCCTCCATGTTAGCTTAATGCAGATTTTTTTCCCCTTCAAGTACAGTATTTAGTCAAGGGAAGAAACAGCATTTGCGTTATTAAATATGAAGGGATATATTTAAAGATATTTCAAATATTCTATACTGGCATGTCAGTAAGGGTCCTTCTATGTTGGACACAATAATGAGATGTAAGGAGCCGAGGTGGCGCAGTGGGTAGAGTGCAGTACTGCAGGCCACTTCAGCTGACTGCTATCTGCAGTTCAGCGGTTCAAATCTCACCGGCTCAAGGTTGACTCAGCCTTCCATCCTTCCGAGGTGGGGGAAATGAGGACCCAGATTGTTGTTGGGGGCGATATGCTGACTCTGTAAACCGCTTAGAGAGGGCTGAAAGCCCTATGAAGCGGTATATAAGTCTAACTGCTATTGCTATTGCTATTCTTTCATTCCACTTATATGCTGCCCATCTCCCAAGGGTGATTCTAGGCTGCTTGCAATTACAATGTCCAATAAAAAATTTAAAGCAATAGAGATCTTAAATATAAAATTCATTGAAAATTAAATTGACCCAGATGGAGAGGAAGGGAGCAAAGTAGGCACTTTGGGAGGGTGGGAGGAGATGGGGCTGTTATCTAATTCCTTAACCATCTTCAGAATGCCAGATCCCCAGGCCAGTTGGCACAGCCCTTCCGGAAGGCCAAAAGGAAGGGCATGGATCTCACCTCAGGGGACATGATGTTCCAGAGGGTGGGACCCACGGCGGAAAAGCCTCCTCTTCTAGACCCCCGTTGAACAAAATTCTTTGACAGATGGGGTCCTTCTGCCGGCATGGGTGAGATAGCCTGGACCCACACCATGAAGGGCTTTAAAGGTGATAACCAACACCTTGAATTGGACCCAGAAGCAAAACTGGCAATCAGGGCAGCTCACAGAAAACTGCCTGAGTAGCGCATTCTGCATCAGCTGAAGCTTCCTGATAATGTTAATTATAACTCACCGGCTTTAATGAAGCTAAGTTGGGTTTAAATACAAAGTGGTACTTGGTAAAGTGCCTCGTTTCTGTTTTTAATTTCTGCAGGCCCATCTGTATTCCTTAGGAGCGACTTTAACAGCAGCGCTAGAGTATACAATGGAAACTGGAACGGAGCTGGAATTTAGCCAGGATCTGTATGCTCTGCTTGGACAAATGCAGAAAGAAAATCCTAAAGAAAGGCCAGATATTGAGGTAAAGATTATTTTGCCAGCTGATCTTGATTTGACGTGAGTAGCAACGATCATCCAATCTTCCTTTCACTGTTTCATTGGAAGATAATTGGCTGAAGTATGGGTAAAGAAATATAAGCGTTATTGTCATATAAGGAAGTGCAGATATTACACGTTGTTTGGCATTAATATAATTTGTCATTTCCGCATAGGTGTTACTATTCTTCTTTAACAAAAGGGTAACAATTTGGAAACATTCATTTCCCTTATCAATGCTGAGTTTATAGGAGCCAAACATTCCAAATAAATATAGTCAATTGAATTTTTAAAATAATGCATTCCAAGGAAATGAATTATAGATTCATAGCATCTATGATGCTAACAGTAATAACTTATAATATCATGTGTGTTAACATAAGAAGTCAGGATTGTATGCAATGTTTGTTAATCCGAAGACTTCACTTTAGACTTGGCGACTTACTTGGTTTGTTTGGCTCAAATACTTTGACATTGCTCCTATGTACCGTATTTTTGGAGTATAAGACGCACCGGAAAATAAGACGCACCTTAGGTTTTTGGGAGGAAAATAGGGAAAAAATGTTCTGCCTACCAGGTATTCATCTGGCTAGCCCTTAGTCTGGTCAGTTTCAGCATATAAGTTTGCTGGTTTAAAACGCGCGCACAGATGCTTCCCCCCCTGGTTGGGGATGAAAATCAGCTAAAGCACAGCTGATCATTGGAAGGAGCAGCAATGAGAACAGCAGGCAAAGCACGGAAGATCACCTCACTCGTCAGTGGCCTCATTGGGGCTGGAAAAAAGCTTCGAAAAAGCTACATTTGGAGTATAAGACTCACCCAAATTTTCAGCCTCTTTTAGAGGAGGGGGGGGAGTGCATCTTATATTCTGAAAAATACAGTACATTATATTTGTTTGTTTATTGCAAAAATGTATACTATGTGCTAGCTCCCAAAGATTCAAGGCATCTTACAAAGCAGAACAACAAACTCTCTAACAAATCCCAAACCCCCACAATAATAGATAATGTTGCACTAACTCAATTTAAAAAAAATAAATAAATCAAAACACGAATCCAATGTAAAGCATTCTCAGTTCCTCCCCCTCCCACTCCACAGGGTAATGTCCCAAATGTGCCAGTAAAATCCAGGGCTTTGTAGAAGGACAAAATTGTGGGACGGCAAATGTACCTCAAGGGACGAGCACTTCGAGGTTACTCCCTTGAGTAGGGCAACCTATGCCTTCTATCCAAAGATGAAGACAAGCACTTCGAGGTTACTCCCTTGAGTAGGGCAACCTAAGCCTTCTATCCAAAGATGAAGACAAGCACTTCGAGGTTACTCCCTTGAGTAGGGCAACCTAAGCCTTCTATCCAAAGATGAAGACATGGACAGGATAAAATGAGACAATCGCCTAGGCCTAGAAGGTAGACAGGAGACAACCCGCATTAGCTTTATAAGCTGAGTCCACCATTTTAAATTAAACACAAAAAGCAATTGGACCTGGATCAAGGCTTCCTTGCCCCTGACTTCGGTCCGTTGCTGCAGTAACAGCCAGGAGCCCCGGAGAGCCCTCCAAATCTATTCCTCCAATTTAAAGTTGCTTCGGCCCATGCAGTCCCTCCCAGGCCTCCAGATGCCAAATGACAATTGCTACTGCACATCTGGCCTCGCCGGGTGATGCTGCGTAACTGAGATTTTGCAGCATTCTGATGATATCTCATCCCAAACTGATATTTGATCTACCGAAGCTGCTTCATACGGATTTTAAATATCATGGGTGTCAGCACCTCTTCATTGGGTAATTAGGAAAGAAGACCACGAGACTCCATAGGTAGAAATCAAGTGTACTTTTACTAATTATAAATGATTAAAGGCATAGCGAAGCGAAGACTGATTATTTAGGCGCGAAAGCGATTGATATATAGAATGATCCATTCCCCACCCCTTGGCATCACAGTTACAGTCCAATCATAATTCTCCCAAGTGTCAGGTGTGAGATAACTTCAAAAGGCATCACTAAGATGGAATGTCGGTGCCGTTAGCCTTGGCGGGAATCCCCTACGCATGCGTAGTCCGACAGGCAGCTGAACTCCAGAAACTTCCTCCAGCACAATTAGTAACCCCTCCCAAATACCATGCCCTCCCTCCCCGTTTCATGGCAGCCGAAGCAGCAGCAAAGCAGAGGCTGACAATGGGTGAGTAGAGCACAGAGGGACATTTCTCCTTGTGATCTGGGGTACCATACATTAGACATCTCCCTTCATGATCACCAGTTAGAATCAGGCACACTCCAGAAAGATCCTCCATACGTGGTGTTTCTTCACCATTTGAAGAATAGAATGATGGATGCTATTAAATGCTACTAAGAGATTATACCGTGTTTACCCAAAAATAAGACAGGGTCTTATTTTCTTTTGATTCCCTGAAATAAGTGCTTGGCCTTATTTTCGTGGAGGTCTTATTATTTTTGAGGTGCAGGATGTGGCGAGTGTGGTCACCTCATGGCTGCTGCTGTGGTGCAATATTTTTGGGGAGGGCTTATTTTCGGGATAGGGCTTGTTTTAGCACCTGTGCTCAAAGGCCCAATTGGGCTTATTATCCGGGGAGGTCTTATTTTTGGGGAGACAGGGTAGAAGCAACGGAACATACACCCTTCTTCCACATTTCAACCCAGGTCATCTATCTGAGCAATCAGTGCAGCTTTGGTCTCATGTCCAGATCTAAACACAGACTGGAAGGGATCCAGATAATCTATTTCATTTAGATAAAGGCCCCAGATCTTTTCAATCTCACAGGTATATCACAACAGCCTTCCAGAAAGTCACCAATCCAGCTCTTCCCCAGAATAAATCTTGAGCAACCTTGAACAAAGCTTCTGAATGAAAACAACCCAACAATGATCTTTTCATTCACCATTTTCATTACACTCATAAACTTGGGTTTACCTATACTCATTTTTTTCATTTTCATGTCCTGAGTATAAATCTCTTGAAGAGCAAAGTGCTTCAACTTGAGTTGCATTTTTAATTACATTTCTGTTTCCTGGAAATGTCTGTTTTAGTTTCTAGGAGATACTGCAGATTTACCATTGAAACTTGATTTACTGCCATAATGTATTACAAACCTAATTCAAAGCCTTTTTATTCATTTAAAATCCACTACCAAAAAATGAATGAAGGATGGAATTTTAACTAAAGTTTAGGTACACAAAAGATGTTTCCCCAATATAAACTATATTATATTTTATTATCATATTTATATTTTAAACAGCATAAAATACTTTCAACTGTTATGCTACATCGTAAATTGTATACATGTAATAAATTGAGTAGTTGAAAAAGGATGATATATACAGTGTATAGAACCTCTGTAGATGCAAAATGCTGAAGTTTCCAAGGTAGTGTTAATCTGTTGGATCATATGAAAACATAGCTAGATAACTTATAATATCTTTCGATATAATTGTCATTGTAGGTTGTTATATCATTATGCAAAGAGAAACTCAAGGTTTCCTCCCCAAGTGATATTTGCCAGGCCCTTTCAGCTACTGGAAGAAAAATGCTTTCAATTGAATCATATGGCACCTTTCAAGGTACAGTTTTTGCATTTTTGATGCATATCATGGACCTTGGAGTAATAATAATAAAATAATGTTTGTAGCTCATGAACTGAAATCCAAAAACATATGAGCTGAAGTGAGGTCTAGGTATTTATGTACAGGATTTTTAAAAAGCCAACACAGTTCTAGGCTGCATTAACAGGGGCAGAATCAAGATCACATAATGTGTTAATACTACTTTATAATGCTTTGGTAAGACACTTGAAATTCTGCATCCAGTTTTGGTCGCCATGATATAAAAAAGATGTGGAGACTCTAGAAAGAGTGCAGAGAAGAGCAACAAAGAGGATTAGGGGACTATATTCCCAAGGTGGCGCAGTGGTTAAATGCAGCACTGCAGGCTACTGCTAGATCAGCAGTTCAGCGGTTCAAATCTCACCGGCTCAGGGTTGACTCAGCCTTCCATCCTTCCGAGGTGGGTAAAATGAGGACCCGGATTGTTGTTGGGGGTGATATGCTGACTCTCTGTAAACCGCTTAGAGAGGGCTGAAAGCCCTATGAAGCGGTATATAAGTCTACTGCTATTGCTATTGCTTTGTTTTCTTTAGCTCAGCTGATTTGCGTGGCAGAGCGGATTCCTGTGCCTCAGCTGAGCTAAAAAACAGCTCGGCTCACCAGCGCTGACACTGAGGGCGGTCCCTGAGTGCTGCGTGGGAGTGGGCGTGCGCATGCGCAGTGTTCTCTCACAGAACCAGTAGGAAGAGATTTGGAATCCCAGTGCTGCATGGCACCAACAAATCCAGGATGGGATGAGGAGGCAGGAGGAAAAAAAATGCTTTTATACTTTTTTTTTACATACTTTTAATAAGATTTGTATGCTGCCCACTCCCTTGGGACTCTGGGTGGCTCACAACAAAGTAAAAACATTTAAAATATTAAAAATACAATGTTAAAAAATTAATACAACTTCCATTCCATCAGGTGGGGCTGGAACTTAATCAACAGCCCCAGGCCTGCTGGAACAGCCAGGTCTTGATTGCTTTATGGAAGGCCGGGAGAGTGGTGAGGGTCTGGATCTCTGCGGCTAGCTCGTTCCACAAGGCCGTGCAGCTACAGAGAAGGCTCTCCCCCGGGGAGCTGCCAGCAGGCATTGTCCGGTCGACAGCACCCGGAGGAGGCCCAACCTGTGCGATCTTATTGGTCGTTGGGAGGTGAATGGCAGGAGGCGGTCTCTCAGGTAGCCAGGTCCAATACCATGTAGGGTTTTAAAAGTAATGACTAGCACCTTGAAGCGCGTCCGGAGACCAATGGGAAGCCAGTGCAGCTCGCGGAGGATGGGTGTAACATGGGTGTATCTAGGTACACCCATTATCGCTCGTGCGGCTGCATTCTGGACCAGCTGTAGTCTTCGGACAGTCTTCAGTTAAAAACTCTTTTAATAAAATCCTCTCTCTTTGTATCTAGATAGTTGTGATGACATCTGGGAAGGAAACTTCTATGAGAGCCCTTTGCCGAATGAAGAGCGCCCGGATGATAACGTGGCTAAGACTAGAACAGCGTCAGCAGAGGACTCGACTTTTGCTAGAAGTGAAAGTTTTCGTGGCCTGTATGCGCCCAATGACGGAAACAGTGATCTAAAGACCATGAAAATCAACAAGAAGGAGGAAAGAGTTTGCTGTCAAAGTATTTCAACCTGGGTTACAAAAAGCCAAGAGAGGAACAGTTTTACGAAACGCAACAAGGAGTTAGATGCTAAGCCATATGCAACCGGAGCGGAGAGAGATTCGTTTGAGAGATACTGTTTAAGGAAAATTAGAACTTTTCCAAATGTACCCTTTAACTCTGAGACACACTCAAGAGCATGTTTATCTTTTATAGGGCATCAGGCTTCACTGACAAGGAAGCCGTGTCAGTTGCAACCTGGGGATACTATCTTAGAAGGACCATTAATTCGGTGTGATCACCTTGAATCAAAATCCGCCTCTCTTCCGCATAACAATTTCGGAGAACTTTGCCTGAGCCCAAATACATCACCAGGGTATCCAAACCACATGACATCCAATGATGACAGAGAAGCAGTGGATATTTTTCCATGTTGTTATGCCATTTCTGAAACTTCAGACCAAAATAATCCAGCAGATGAAACAAGTCCTGAATGCAATGCGTTAGAAAACTGTCGTGTAAGAGAATTCCGCAGCGAAGCGCCTCTAAAATCAGGTCAAAATTCTTTGTTTTATATTAACAAAATGTCTCCCACATTCATGGCGTCTAAGGAAGACGGATGTAATTCAAGCGTGCTAAGTTCTCCTGAAGACAAATTCAGTGAGAGAACAGACTGTTGGGCTGAAGACAGAGAATATGACGACGGGGATTCAGAAACGAGAAACAACGAGGTAGCAAAAACAAATCCTTCATTTAAAAACTATTTTAATTACTATATAAGACGCACCTTCCCCTCCCCCCAAAAAACAACACTGTGGAAATGTTGGTGCATCTAATACACTGAATATAGCCATTTTTGGCCTCCTGAAGCCCCGCCCCTGTATCCCATTTTTGTGAAAAAAACGAGCCGTTTTTCACAAAGAAGGAGGCTATTTTGCCTTCCCTCAGTCCCCAACGAGGGCATTTTTCCCTTGCCCCAGCCCTGCTGAAGCCTGCAGAGGGCTGCTGGGGACTGAGGGAAGGCAAAAAACTTGTTTTTCTTACCTCTTTTGAAATCTTGGTGCGTCTTATACACCAGTGCGTCTTATAGTCTGAAAAATACGATAGTCTGTCACATAACGCACTTTCTTTGTGGAGATGGGGGAGTGTGGCCCTACAGTTAAACTCTTTTAACACTTATATGTTGTGGGGCAACGTTTGGATTACCAGCGCTTTAAAAGGGAAAGTTTGAACTGGAAATTGTTAATAGACCTTTGGGTTTGAAAATTCAAGTGGTTAAATTGAATGCAACTAAAACATAAACGAAGTACATTTCTGCTTGATCACACTAAGTTAAAAATCACTATCTGCATGCAAAGTTTATTTTGAACCACTTTACGGCCAATTTTATAAAGATCAAGGTTCTGATTCACTTTTTCTTTAAGTTGATACATGTCAGACTCAGCTTTTCTTAGCAATTGGGTATTTTCATCAATTACTGATGTAATAAATGCTGGAGAAAGTGTGTTGGAGCCTCTGGCAGTGGGTGACTTGGTTTTTTTGATAGCAACCTGTGGATGGAGAATTAGAAGTGATTTTATGTCTAAAGCTGCTATGGTCTAAACCAGTATCCCTTAGTTTTTTCCATGTACACTGAGGTTTTAAAATAAGATTCCTGGGAGAAGCCCCATTCATGCAGTAAAATAAGATACACAGTAAAAATACAGAGGTAGCACTAGAGGAATAAAATTTGCAGTTTGGTGGAGTGTTCAGGAATGACTTGAATGCTTTCTGCTTGCATTAGGTGGTATTAATTTTGGAAATAGCAACACTGTACAAATCGTGATGCGCTCCCCAGATTCCAGCTCTCTTCGTTTTAATGTTCCCTTTTGTCTCAGAAATAACATAAATTTCTTTGATGCTCGATCGGTCAACTTTAATGTCACCCTTCTGCTCCTCTTTGCTTTATGTCAAAATTATATTGCCAATCCTGCTGCCTGCCAACCTCATAACTGTATCTTCAGACTTTTTAAAATGGCTTTTCCTTTGCAATTCATAAATAAACCAATTCAAGTGTGACTGAGGAGTCTTGTTCTCTCATCTTAACTTTAACCTCGTTGCCTTGTCTCTCTTTCGTGCAGTTGCCATGGCTTTTGAACTGCAGTACAAAACTTTTTCTATGCACTCTTCTCTTGCTTTCTTCTGATCATTTCGACCTCAGACCGTCACAGAAGTGAAAATCAAATTGCTGGTGGACAATATATGATTTTCTAACAGAGTTACTATTATCCCGATCCCCAGATAAACCTGTTCAGAAGCTGGATGCAGTTTTTAGGAATAAGTCCTTTTATCTCTTAGAAATAGGAAATTATTTCTCTTTTCCTAAGAAAACTAAAAAAAAAAAATATCCAACTTTTGTCCAGAAAAAGAATGTTCCCTATAATGAAGTAGAGTGGATGCTGATGCAAAAATAAACTTAGAATTTTCCTTCCTTTTCTACTGTACATGAGCATTAAGCATTAAAAAATGATGTTCTTAGTATTTATAAATAAGATAAAACTCTTAGCAGTAAAACACTGGTTCCTAACTACTGGTAGTTACACTAACAGGACATTGCAGGTGCCAGGGGAAAAAATTCTAACTTTAAAAAGTCAAAATCTTAGAAGTTTGCCAAATCTGACCAGATGTTACAAGTTTTCTCAGAGGCTGTCCACTTTAATTTTAAAATATTCTAATTAATTGAGAGGGAGGACTTGGGTCAGCTAGAAGAAAGACATATAGCATGTATATAATTGTAAAGTCCCATATTCTAATTCTAATATTATAACCGTATAATATTGTATTATATTTGGATATTTTTATATATATATGAAAGCTCTGATTTTTTTAAATTATGTCCAAGAGAAATATATTTCTCTGTGTGCTAGAAGAAGAAATAAAAGTAATTCTTTTGCATATTTATCTATATCGAAGGCATTACTGTACACGTTTTTGGAAAAAGTGAGAAAAATGCTAGCATTTTGAGAAGAGGTATCACCTGTATCAGAGGTGTCAAACTCAAGGGCCGGCGGCCGGATCTCACCCATGGGGTCCTTAGATGTCAGCGCCATCCTGGAAACAGTGAAGGACCAGTCGGCAGTACTTCTGCCAGCGAAAACAGGCTCCTGAGCTCCATTTTCACGGGCAGAGGGTTGCAGGATGCCCTGGCAGCTGAAAACAGAGCTCGGGATCCTGATTTCTCTGGCAGAGCGCTTGTGCCACCACAGGTACCCCAACAGGGGTGACGTTAAGCTGGCCACGCCCACCCCTGACCTATATCGTAAATGCAACAACTTATGTTCATAGATTAGCATGCATATACTGTAATTGAAATTTAACGCGCATTGTAATGAGTATGGCTTAAAAAAACACTTTCTGTTTCTCAACTGTCTTTAACATTTTGCTTTCAGTGCGTTTTTCTGAAACATTTCTTAATACAGTACGGTAAACCCTTGAAAGATTATGAACTCTGGGCTTTGTGCCATGAATGTTTGCTCACTTTGGAGACATATACAGATTATCCAGGTATGACCTTTGCTATTTTTTTCCTCTAACTAATGTGTTTTGCTATTTTAATAGCAAAGACCGCCTCCTGCCGATCACCTCCCTCAGACCGATTAGATCACACAGGTTAGGTCTCCTCCGGATCCCATCTGCCAGCCAATGTCGGCTGGCGATTCCCCGGGGGAGGGCCTTCTCTGTTGCAGCTCCGGCCCTCTGGAACGATCTCCCGGTGGAGATCCGGACCCTTACTACCCTCCCGGCCTTCCACAAAGCCGTTAAGTCCTGGCTGCTCCAGCAGGCCGGGGGGCTCTCGAAATATCCAGCCCCTCGGAAATTGTGACTTGTATATTTTAATATGTTGTTTGTGTATTATCCCCCCTCCCTTGTTTTATTGTAAGCCGCCCGGAGTCCTTCGGGAGTGGGCGGCATACAAATCACTAAAACTCTAATTCTTTTAATATTTACACGTGCATCATTTCTTCCAATGCTCTCAATATGGAGTGAATTGATAGTTTAGGATATATGCATTTTAGCTTCCCATTGTATCTTGCAGCCAATCATCTAATAAAATTGGGCGTGAAAGGATGAGGGACTGTTTGATCCTTACAATAAAAAGATGAATTATAAAATAACTTCTCATAGTTTAATGTTGACTATAACTCAGATATTATTTAACACCTGTGTAATGGAAACTTGTAGGAGCCTCAGTTGCTAGAATATTCCACACCTTCCTTTTGGTAGATTGATATATCTTTAAGGCATTCTTGAACAAGAATCTTAAACCGTGTGCAACGACACATGGATACACAGTTAATAATTCATCGCACGTCTATTTTATTATGACTATAAAGTCATTGTCTCCATGCCACTAAATACCACAAAGGAATTATAAAGTAAAGGCATAGTTTGAGAGGTTTTAACATAGCTATTTAATACCTTATTTCTGTAATAATAGCTCAGCTGAGCATCTGTATATTCATCTGGCAGATAAAAAAGTTAATAGGTCCTTCTCTATTTATTTCAGAATTCTGGGCTTGTATGAATGTTCTTAATGCTTGTTTAGCACTTCATAAACTTTGCCACAGACAATGATCTTATTTGCAGCTTTGACGTTTTGAAGAAATCTACCTTTATGCTTGTTTTGTTTTTATTTTTTAAAACCAAACTAATATAACTTGACAAATTGCCTAAGGCACTATATCAGTGTTTCTCAACCTTGGCGACTTTAAGTCCTGTGGACTTCAACTCCCAGAATCCCCCAGCCAGCACAGCTGGCTGGGGGATTCTGGAAGTTGAAATCCACAGAACTTAAAGTCACCAAGGTTGAGAAACACTGCACTATATGATATATATTCAAATTCCCCAGGGTTTTGGATAAACCAACCAAGGTGCTAGCCACTATTCAATCAACCTCATTATATCCAACCGAAAGTCTTACAATGCACCAACATGCCAATCTTGTAGAGCAAAACTTGCCTCAAGGGCTGAGAGATTTGGGGCATCTCACTTTAACTCCCACGTAAACTCAGGATTACAAGAAAGCTTTCTAGGTATTAAATTGAGCCGTGTTTCTCAGCAACTTTGAGATGTGTGGACTTCAACTGCCAGAATCCCACAGCCAGCAAAATGTGTCAAGGACACTCTATCTCTCAGGGGTCCCCAAACTTGGCAACTTTAAGACTTGTGGACTTCAACTCCTAGAATTCCCCAGCCAGCTGGAGAAGGAGTTGAAGTCCATAAGTCTTAAAGTTGCTAAGATTGAAGACTTCTGCTTTATCTCTTAGTGCAGTGGTTCCCAAACTTGGCAACTTTAAGACAGCAGAGCTGGCTGGAGAATTCTGGGAGTTGAAGTCCACAAGTCTTAAAGTTGCCAAGTTTGGGAACCACTGTCTTAGTGGCTGCATAAGCTTCTAATGGACCTATGGCCAGTTATCAGCCTACTTTAGTCTGTCAGAATTCAACATTTCATAATTTAATTATTCTGTCTTGTAACCAAATAATCAAAATAGATGTCAGTGATATTATAACCCTTGTTAATATTGATAATGTTATTGTCTATTTTCCAGCGTATTTATGTTTGGATTCTGTAGTAATCAACCCTGATGGAAGGATTTCTTTTGCTTCATGTAGAAATGAAGGTAAAATGCATGCTGCTGTAAATATTTCTAAGTTTCATTTAATTTGGTTCCCAAAATTAAAAGCGCTTATTGCGTTTTGTTTATTTTTAGAATCATTGGATGGGTTTTACTTGGCACCTGAGGCAGCAGAAGAGGGATTTGTTACTGAAAAGGTATTAAAATATATGATCTTTGTGTTATATGTTAATGAAGATCCGTCTTTAAAAAGGGCTATACTCCAAGACAAATTCTATCCAGGTTTATACTATCTGTACATAGTTTCTTTAAAGTGGAGGTTCTGCTTAGAGGCCTTAATTATAAAATACATACATATAGAGGTGGGTTCCAGATTCTTTTACTACCGGTTCACTCATGGAGGGGCTTCGGGCGTACACATGCTTCGGTTACATGCATGCTTGAATCGCGCTATGTGCGCACAGTGAAAAAATTGCTTATGCGCAGAAGCAAAAAGCAAGATGGCGCTGTCTACGGTGCCGTCAATAAAACCAGTTCGGGGGGCGGGGGCGGCCAAGTTACTACCCACTCGGCCAAACCAATCCGAACCGATAGGAACCTACCACTGCAACATGGAAGATAAATTGCAT
This sequence comes from Thamnophis elegans, assembly GCF_009769535.1. Classification (NCBI taxonomy): domain Eukaryota; kingdom Metazoa; phylum Chordata; class Lepidosauria; order Squamata; family Natricidae; genus Thamnophis; species Thamnophis elegans. The sequence goes on along the minus strand of NC_045555.1, from coordinate 48,076,685 downwards.
GCTACTACGTATGTCTTTGCTATTTGCTGGTAACTTATGAGATTGATGGCCTTATTTTTCATCCAACTTCATTCACATCTACAGAGAAGAAAAATATAGTTGCAAATAATATAGTTGACAAACACCAGAAATAATTAAGATTTAAACATCTGTGGAAAGTGGCTATGAAGGAGGCCAGTATGGGAAGGAGTGGAATGAAATGAAAGGAATAAAAATTAATGCTGAGAAAAAAATTAATAAGTCAGCCATAAATTATGTGGGAATGTTAAAACAATATAGCTACAGAGAGACGTCTTAAAGAATGTTAAGAGTGAGCTAAGGGAGCAGAGATGCGTCTCAGGAATTGGAACATTAACTTAAAGTAAACAGTTAAAGATGATGACTTTGTCAAAGTTAGGTCAAATCCGTTACCAAAGTGACAAAGGAGAAAATCATGGCTTAAGTGCAAAACAAGCAACGGCGAAGTGGCTCGAACAGATACCTCCCTAATTCACGTGGGTGTACGAAGAAGGAGGAGGTACAGAACCATCACACTTGCACGAGTCTCTGTGGTCACTCTCAATCCAAAAGTCTTATTTTATGTGGAATTGATTTGTGGAATTTAATTGGTGAGGCTGGCATTTACATGATTTGTCCTTTATCCCATTTTTGCCATTTTTTTTTCTACTTGATATACACAGGATTGTTCAGATTCTTTGGATCAATCATTGGATATCAAACATCCATATATTCCTCCAGTAATTGGAGAGCTTATCAAGTATTGATAAGTCTGTAACGAGCTTCCTTAATGTCAAGCCCTGAAAGGCAAGAATGCCCATTTTCAGCTTTATCTCCATATTACAATCCTTGAATGGTTTATTTGGAGATCAGCTCATTAATAGGTGCTTATGACTTGGTTGGGAGATGAAGGAAAGTCCATTATTACACTTACTTGTGTCAGCTCAAGACATCCTTAGACATCAATTGTTTACTTGATCTGAATCCAAAGGTGCTTTTCAAAAGGCACAAGAGACTTTGTTTTTCCTTGAAGATCTAAGATCTAATCTTCTCATCTAAGAAGAGTCTTCAACTTTGACGAGCCGAGGTGGCGCAGTGGTAAAATGCAGCACTGCAGGCTACTGCTAGATCAGCAGGTCAGCGGTTCAAATCTCACCGGCTCAGGGTTGACTCAGCCTTCCATCCTTCTGAGGTGGGTAAAATGAGGACCCAGATTGTTGGGGGCAATATGCTGACTCTCTGTAAACCGCTTAGAGAGGGCTGAAAGCCCTATGAAGCGGTATATAGGTCTACTGCTATTTGACGTGCTTCTTGGATGAGAAGCAAAACATCTTCAGGGAATTACAAAAGTCCAGTTGCCTTTTGAAAAAGCATCCTTGGGACATCCACGACATGGATGACTGAGAATGGTTAAGGCAGTTATGGTTTTAACAAACACCCCAGTTTGATGTTGATTTGGATGTTCAACCATGTGCATTCAAGAACAAGGAGAAGATAAAGTGAGGCTTACTAGGTGACTAAACTGCCTTTCCACTGTGCCATTTCCCACAGGCCTGTATTTACTGTATGGCTGCAATTTTGTGGAGAGCAGCAAGAAGCAATTTCCCACCCGATCACAAATTGGTGTTGCCAGGGAAACTGAAACATTTTCTTCTGAGTATGGCAAGAAGCAAGGCAGAAGACCGGCCTTCTTTAGCAGATGCAATTAAGGTGAATTAAATTCAGCCACTTAAATTTCATTTTCATTTCCATAAACCGGCTTAAGGAGCAAATAAAATTTTCTATTGGGTGGTAATCCATCCAATTTGTGTAGGTTGCCCTAATGGCTGTTTTCAACACACCTTCATGGGATTTTATTAATTTTGAGCAACTTTGACTTAATTGTAATAAAGTTTCGCCAAACATTCAAATTATTTTGAAAATGCCTAGTTTTTTTTTATACCCACCTCCTTCTCTTAGTGCCTATAATTCAACATGAAATTTCATATTTCTAGATTTGTCGTAGTTATCTGCTTGAACAAAATATCAGCAGCAGGATGATTCTAGAAGTTTTAGCAAAAGTGGCGTTCCAGGTACGTATTTTTGGAGGAGTGTGCATGTGTCTGCATTTTATTCCAGTAAAGTTCAGTCTATTCAGACTAAAATTAACTTATATATATTCTTTTAATCTCATTTCAGTTCAGTACCACAGTTTTAATAATCCATATGCAAGTTTTGTTTAAACAAACCACAGAATAATTAAACTGTTTTCAAGACTCATTTAAAAAAGTCTTCTTATAAACCATAATTATAGAACCCACATTTTCACTACCTTATCTTAACAATGATTCCAAATTAACAGAATCCAAATACTATAAAAACATTAACATCACATGTTTGTGTTCTAAAATACCTAAACTCTATTTGGACTTTAGAGTACAACTCAGTAATGATCATTGCTCCAACAGGTATAATATTGTAACTACAATAAAATGCCATAAATAGTATTACAGCTTCAGGTCAGATGTTAGAATTGAAGGTTATTTGACCATTGAATTAAATTGAATCAGATATTTGAATTGACTTGAAAAAAAATCAGATTTCTGTGCATGCAAATATACATTTTATTTTAGTGTACCTTTGATAGATTTGATTCAACTTTTTAAACTGCATTATCCCACTGCAGATTCAGATCATATTGAATGTTCAAATCAAATCACAAGCCTGATTTGCATGCTCATAGTAAATTCAGCCTTTCCTTATCATTCTTACTCTTATGATATTCTAGGCCAATGAATGAGTAAGAAATATATATAGTATCTTGTGAGACAGTTTATACATTCTAAACTTTTTCTAATCTGGCTTTTCTCAAAGAGTCCAAAGAGGTATATGAGGTGTACTCCTTAATTTCATTTCCTCTCCAAAAACTCTGTAGGAGAGAATGGGTGGAAAATTTGAGAACCATACTTTAAGCATGCCAACATTTTAATCATTAGTAGATATACTCAGAACATATATTTGGAATTCAATAACTTGAGTTTTCTCTAGTGGGAAAGAATGGAATTCATTGCAATCAGAAATGCACACAAGGATCTGTCTTGTTTAAGGGAAAGAATCGAACGCAGGGATGTGTAATCTTCATAACAGATGGCTGGGAAATTCTGGGAGTTGAAATCCACAAGTCTTAAAATTCCCAAGGTTGAACACCCCTGCTTCAATGGCTTGTATCTTTCCTGTTAAAATTACATCCTTCATAAAAATGCTAATATTATGGTGTGGGAAGAGGGACTTGGTGAACAAATCCAAGCCCCCCTCCCCCTATTTTGCTGTTGCTATGGAACCAGAACTGGAGTAGGAGAGAATATGAATATATACATGTACGTCAGTGGTGAAATCTAATTTTTTTTCCTACCGGTTCTGTGGGAGTCACTTGATGGGGGTGGTGGTCATGTGACTGGGTGGCCATGGCTAGGTAGTCATGTGATGGGAAACTCACTTTAACAATGTCCTGCTGGAGCAGGGGATTGGACTAGATGACCTCCAGGTCCCTTCTAGCCCTGGATTGCTGTGCTCTTTCAAGGTATTCTTTGAAGCTGCATCTAGTGGTCCTATTTCCCTCTGTTCCTCCCTCCCTCCCTCCCTCTTCCTTCCTTCTCTCCCTTTTTTCCTCCCACCCCTCTTTCTTTCTTTCTTTCTTTCTTTCTTTCTTTCTTTCTTTCTTTCTTTCTCAGCCACCCCCCACCTATTGTTTTTAGCAATAGCAATAGCAGTTAGACTTATATACCGCTTCATAGGGCTTTCAGCCCCCTCTAAGCGGTTTACAGAGTCAGCATATTGCCCCCAACAACAATCCGGGTGCTCATTTTACCCACCTCGGAAGGATAGAAGGCTGAGTCAACCTTGAGCCGGTGAGATTTGAACCGCTGAACTTCAGATAACAGTCAGCTGAAGTGGCCTGCAGTACTGCACCCTAACCACTGCACCACTTGACAGTCTCCACATACCCCCCCCCCCGGTGTATATTTGGAGTTCTCAGACACCTGTTACTTTCAGTTCCTCATTCCCCACCATCTCATACTTCCTGTTCTAAATATATCCACATCAAGCACAGACTTTGCACAAGTCAGCACATTTCGAAATATTTAGTCTGGTACATTTTGCAATTATTTTAGTTTAAAACTTTGGTTCAGTAAGGCCTGCAAGCTCACTCCTAGGCCTATTACTTGCAACTTTCCAATGAATATTTTCTCCCTCTGTGTGTGTGTGTATTCCATCCTTCCTTCTTTTGATAGTTTTATGGTGACCTTGGACCTTTTCAAAGGCCATCTGGACTGCCAATTTATTCAAGCACCAGAAAAATAAGTATTCCACTAACCTAACATTTCTCGTTCCTATAACCTGATTTTTCTTTCCCCTCTGCTTTGGGAAAAAACTAACTTAACTTCTTTATATTTTTTTTATGCACTGGGATCTTTGAGGTGAAAGAGGTTAAAAGCAGGCTATACAAAATCTAGAGAATAGACAAGAGAAGCTTCAACTATCGTTGACAATAGGAAAACTATTCTAAATAGCCCAGATTTAGAACTGGCATTTAGCTCCAGGACTTCCTTCTATCTTTTATTCTTCTGGCTCCCTTGAAATTGGAAGTATAAAGAACTTAGGCCCTTAGGCAGAGAAGAAGAAACATTTCTATTTCTCTTGGTGTTGGGAGGGTGCCGGGCGATTGTGTGCAGGGATGCTGAAAACAGTATTTCTAAGACTTTTCTCATCCTTCATTATTCTGCTGATAGGACTTCAGAGAAGCCGATTCTCTTACTGATAGCTGGCCTTTTCAAAAAGAAAGTTGCCCAGGAAATACTAACTTAGGTGAGTATTTTATTCTAAATACCTTGCTGTTCCTGATTCCTTTTTAATAAGAAAAAAACTAAGTCATGTACCCAAACATGTTAGAGACCCCCTTTTTTTTTTGGTGGTCCACTGTTCTCACTTTTCTTTGAACAGCGTGCCTCTTTCTCTTCTTAATTGTGTTCCCACTTTCAGGATTTTTGCCTATGAGTAATGAAAGTAAACTGATAGCTGTAAAAGGACCGGTTCCGTGCCAGTCACCTTTAAACAGAGAAAGGATCACGTTACCAAACGCCTTCACTTCTTCGGCAACTCATTTTAAGCCTATTATTCTGCATCAGAATATAAACCATAAAATGTAAGTTCTGGTTGTGTGTTCTCCAGGCAATGATTAATTCCACGGCATACCATATATATTACGGTATGTGTTATGATCCTTTTCACTAGGATGAAGCTAATCACGTCATAAAGATCTTCTGATTTTTGCAGAGAGACACAAATTTAAATTCCTCCCGAGTCTGTTCCTTTATTCCATTTTTTTTTTTTAAATCAACAGAGAAATTTGGATGTTTTCAGTGCTATCTTTAATTTGTGTCTGGTTAATCTTAATGACAGTTCTTTTCAAACAAATCCGCTACAAATCATGGCAAAAGAATATAAGTTTACAAAATGAAATAACATTCATTTAACGCCTTATGCTGCAATATATTATATGTAAATCAGATCATTTAGATCTGAATGAGCGAATGCTGGCTGGGGAATTCTGGGAGTTGAAGTCCAGACATCTTCAAGTGGCCAAGGTTGAGAAACACTGATTTAGAATGCTATGCATTACATTCTTTAATCATATTTTGCTTAACAGCAAAAAAAATGCAACATATAGCAGGGGGGGAAAGTAAACACCAGTTTTCGGCAAAAATGTTGTACAGCCTGTGCCTTCATTACCCATAAACCACGACTGCTTTCTTTCACCTTTGTTTCACCACTACTGATTTTTCACGCTGATAAAGCCCTCAGCTCTTGAAGTTGCTTTACTACTTAATGGTAGAATTGCTACCATTAGTAGATGGATAGTTGGTGTGAAAAATCACATTGATATAACTGTCCCAAGACCTTGTAGAATAAAGCAGCCACCTCAAGCAAAGTAAATCTTACAAATCATCTTCTGACTTTCTAGAGATGCCATTGCAACCCCCGTCGTAGACTGTGAAACCATCACAAGAATACCATCTGTGAGTAGCAGAAATCCAATACCTTCAAGTAATGACAATGAAAACAAGACAGGTGAAATTTCAAATTTGTCTACTCCTTGTATGGTGCCTGGTACTTTGGAGCGGAGTGAAGAAGAGCAGAAAATGCTACAACAGAAGGATTCCGAAGAGCAATCTCCGAGCAGTAGTAGTTCCCCCCACCCTAACTTACCACTTCCCGACTCTTTAGATGTGTCTCAAGAGAAATGCATTTTGGAAGCACCCCCCTCGGATAACCCCAGCTCTGCCGTCCCATCGAGTGTGACTTTTGTAAATAATTTCCTTTTAAAACAGGACCCAGAGACAAGGGTGTTGACTTTCGTACCCGTGCAGATAGCAATATCGGAACAAATACCCAATAAACCCCTCCGTTCAAAAGCAACTTACAGCTGCTGCCCAAATTTACACCTGCTCCTTTCAGAACCTGCGATGGCCTATGATGCTCACGGAGCCTTGCAAGCAAATTCATCCTTAAGTGACGCGATTAAAGATCAATTTGGTGACGTACAAAATAAATGTTGGGGCATCAAAGCCAAGATGGGTGATTTAACACCAACGACAATTAATAAAGAGACGCAAACCAAGTGCTATGAAAGTAATCCATGTCTTGTATCCTGTAAGGAACCCAACTCAGATACAGAGATCTCAGATCACGCACAGGATCCCTCGCTCGATCAAAATCCTGGTTCACTCTTCCCAGGAACTTCTCAGCAGAATAAAGGAACGCAGAATGTTGCCTTGGAGAGCATTGTGCAACTTGTCCAACAAGAGTTTGCATTTGATAAATCTCAAGACATTACTGAAGCCCTAGCTATAGGTAGGTTTTAATATTTTCATAGCAGATTGCAAATATTAAAAAAAAGAAAGCAGAGCCGAGGTGGCGCAGTGGTTAAATGCAGCACTGCAGGCTACTTCAGCTGACTGCAGTTCTGCAGTTCGGCGGTTCTAATCTCACCGGCTCAAGGTTGACTCAGCCTTCCATCCTTCCGAGGTGGGTGAAATGAGGACCCGGATTGTTATTGGGGGCGATATGCTGACTCTGTAAACCGCTTAGAGGGGGCTGAAAGCCCTATGAAGCGGTATATATAAGTCTAACTGCTATTGCTAACTGCTAAAATAAGACATGTCAATAAAAGTGGTTGTAATTTAGACAAGATTCTTTTTTAAAGTTATTGGATGGATACTTCCAAAAACTTTGCTATGTCTTTTTAGTATGCAAGTCGCATATATAGGATAAAAATGTTGGCCTCTGCAGTTATTCTTTGATTTACTGTTTGTTTGTATTGTCTTCCAAGGAAAATAGAACTTTTTGTATTTTCAACTAACACTGGAAAGAAATGGGAGTGAGGCGGTGGGGTGCGGAAATAAACCCTAATAAGCTAACCGGTTTTTTTGCATAACCCACTATTTTTTTTTTAAATCAGGTAAATATATTTTCACTTTAAAGGATCTCCAATACAATACATTCTGCAATGCAGTTTCTGAGAAATTTTGTGAACTTTACTGGGAAAAAAAATTGCTAGCAAATCTTTACGGTGCAGCGAACGGTAGAATTCCTGTCCCTGAAAGGCAAGTGATGTTTGCGTTTTACCTTTTAACACCAATTTTGCTTTCGCTTACCTTACTGTTTCGTTTGTCATTTTAACTCCTCCACCATTCCCACCACCCATCTAACCAAATGGATATAAATCATGTTTTCCTGGAAATAAGACAGGGTCTTATTTTCTTTTGACCCCTGAAATAAGGACTTGGCCTTATTTTCTTAGAGGTCTTATTATTTTTGAGGTGCAGGAGGTGGCGAGTGTGTTGCAATATTTTGGGGGAGGGCTTATTTTCGGGAGAGGGCTTATTTTAGCGCATGCGCTCAAAAGCCCGATTGGGCTTATTATCTGGAGAGGTCTTATTTTCAGGGAAACAGGGTACTGTTTTCACTGGAAGTTCAGAATAGACATCGGACGAACGTCCAGTTGCAATCTGGTGTGTTCCATTCTTCTGAATTCCTACACTTTTCACAACCTTGTCAGTACCACAATCCCTGAATACCAGCCCAATGTTTAATCTTTGTGATTAAAAAAAAGAGGAACAAATACTTGAGAAAGTCATTGAGAAGGCATGTACTGTGGCATTTAAGAATTGTGTAGGAGCCTAAATTGATAGGCACATCTGTATAGGCATTGTTACAGATGTAATCTTAATCTTGGGTTGGATATATATATATATATATGTGTGTGTGTGTGTGTGTGTGTGTGTGTGTGTGTGTGTGTTGCATTTGTGCTGATAAATAAATAAAGGGAGACTAGTATAGATCTATTTCAAGCTATTTAGCTCTCATCAGCTAGCCATATCCTTACTGGGATTCGAACCTGGGCTGTATAATATATCAGGCAGTTATATTAGCCACTAAGCCACAGGCTCTCTTCCTTTATCAGCTAGGCCAGGGAATTAGGTATGTATTGTGTCACAACCCCTGGTATGCCCAAATATGGGAGGAAGCAGACTGCTTCCTTTCTCTGTCTATCGGCTCATCACAAGAGACCATCACGACGGAAAGCCATTATTTTTACTGTTGCCTTTTTTTACATTTGTGTTGCATTTGTGCTGATAAATAAATAAAGGGAGACTAGTATAGATCTATTTCAAGCTATTTAGCTCTCATCAGCTAGCCATACCCTTACACAGATTTGAACCTGTGCTGTATTACATATCAGGCAGTTATATTAGCCACTAAGCCACAGGCTCTCTTCCTTTATCAGATATATATATATACCTTCTTCCCTGGCTTCAGCTGATAAGGAGGAGACCTGTGGCATAATGGCTAAGACGTTTGCCTAAGATGCAATACAGCACAGGTTCGAATCCCAGTAAGGGTATGGTTAGCTGATGAGAGCTAAATAGCTTGAAATAGATCTATACTAGTCTCCCTTTATTTATTTATCAGCACAATAAAACACAAATATAACAAAGGCAACAGTAAAAATATTGGGTTTCTGTCGTGATGGACTCTTGTGATGAGCCGATTGACAGATGATGGAAGCAGTTAGCTTCCTCCCATAATTGGGGCTTACCAGGGGTTGTGACACTATATATATATATATATATACTTAAAGTCACAACCCCTGGTATGCCCAAGTGTGGGAGGAAGGTCACACTTCCACTCTCTGTCATTAGGCTCGTCACAAGAGTCCATCCAGACAGAAACCCAATATTTTTACTGTTGCCTTTGTTATATTTGTGTTTTTATTTTATTTATTTTATTTTATTTATTTTATTTTATTTTATCCTTTATTTATTTATCAGCACAAATAAAAACATATATATATATATATATATATATATATATATATATATATATATATATATATATATATATATATATATATATATATATATATATATATATATATACTTTAAAGTCACAACCCCTGGTATGCCCAAGTATGGGAGGAAGGTCACACTTCGATTCCCAAAAACTTGGGTATGGCTAGCTGATGAGAGCTAAATAGCTTGAAATAGATCTATACTAGTCTCCCTTTATTTATTTCTCAGCATAAATATAACATATAACCGCCTGCCAGCCCTTTGGAAACCCGCCCTCATTAACAAACGAATCCCAAACATGAAGAATGAGACCAGGCCCACACTCACAATAGCCACACAGAATACTACCAAAAAACATCCACAAAGAAAACAACCAAAAACACAAACTGATGAGGAGGCACGACCCAGAACCAGAAGCCAGACTGCTAAAGCACAATCAGCCTCTTCAAAACCCCTCCCACCCTCACAGGAAACACAACCCCCCAAACAATCAGAACAGAACACCCCTCCACCAAATAAGGACACACTTCCACCTAATCAAGACACACCCAAGCCCCCATTCAATCAGTTTTCATCCCCTACTGGCAGTTAAAACTTAATCCCCTACTGGCAGTTAAAATTTAATCCCCTACCAGCAGTTATAAGGAACAAACAGCCAGCCAAGATCCCACACTACTCCTGGAAACACCAAACCTGAAGTAGTCAGCAGCAGCCTGAAGATGACGAATGTGACTTCGTCGAAACGTCGCCAAGACATCTCCAATTCTACGCGGGAGAAAACCCGAACAACTAGAGACCTATATATATATATATATATATATATATATATATATATATATATATATATATATATATATATATATATATATATATATATATATATATATATATATATATATATATATACACACACTTAAAGTCACAACCCCTGGTATGCCCAAGTATGGGAGGAAGGTCACACTTCCACTCTCTGTCATTAGGCTCGTCACAAGAGACCATCCAGACAGAAACCCAATATTTTTTACTGTTGCCTTTTTTGTTACATTTGTTACAGTTTTGTTACATTTATCAGCATAAATATAACATATATATATATATATATATATATATATATATATATATATATATATATATATATATATATATACATACACACACACACACACACACACACACACACACACACACACATATCATGATTGAAATAATGTATCTGTCACTTTAAATGCTCAAATGAGATGTGATTGGATGCTGTTGCTTTAATCAGCCATAAGGGGGAGTAGGAACTACTACTGGTTGTTCCTGGTTGTTCCTGTATGTTCTCCATGCTTGTTATTGGAATTGAATACTGTATATTGGATGGTGGCTACTCTGTATGTTAGTTACCTGTCTACATGGTGAATCGTGAGTTGTAAACCAACGTGTTGTGTCATAGGTTGTGTATATACTTCAAGACTACTTATCTCTTGTTTTGGAGAATGTTTATCCTACTTTATTTTTGTTAACGCAAGTAAAGTTATCCTTGTTTTAACTTCGGCGGCTGTGATTGATAGTGTGACTATTCAGCGGCACATTCCTTGCTACCTTCTGCTACTCAACTCTAGTCTCCAAAAGAAGATATACTTAACAGGCATAAACATGAATACACAGACGTAAACATAAAGAGACTCGGGAGAGACTATAAAACACTCAGTTGTGAGTGCAAACTGCTTTGCAATCAAACTGGAATCTCTTTTGTTCCAGCTATGCAGCATGTTCTCTGGAGACTAGTTAGATACAAATATATTAACTCCAAAACTTCACTGAGCACATAATAAAGTTGTCTGGCTTTTTAATTTCAGCATTAAGTGCAAGACAGACTCAAACCATATGGTTGTTTTTTTTTATAACAGCTTATATCCACAAATGCCTGGGGGGGGGGGTTGGCAGTGTTTCTCATAACTAATTTGGTAGATGGTGACAAAGAACATCCTTGCATGTTCTCTGAGTAAGTCCCAAATGGTTCATTAGCATATACACCAAATATTGTTTACATACAGGGCAACTTTAGAGACAGAAAAGATGGGAAGAGTTAAATTGTTTGTATCTATATATTAAAAAATGTGTGTGTGTGTGTGTGTGTGTGTGTGTGTGTGTGTGTATGTTTCAGCATAACTCTGGAATGCCTCAAGCAATTTCAACCAAACTTCATACGCAGATGATCTACTCTCTGGAAAAAAATGTTGTGCGTATAGGACATCCCTAAAACTCCTCGGGGTGTGTGTTCTGTTAAGATACAGCCTGTTCTGCCTTAAAATGGCTTCTACTGTACTGCTTTAAAATGGCTTCTACTGTACTGCTTTAAAATGGCTTCTACTGTGCAGCGCAGTGGAGTTGTCATGATAATGGTTTCACAGTATTCCATAAGGGGGCTCCCTCCGTTACATGGCACTAGGGATTCGAACCGCCAAACTGCTGACCTTTCTGATCGACAAGCTCAGCATCTTAGCCACTGAGCCCCCGCGTCCCTGATGCACACATTACAAAGCTCATATACTTCCTCAGACCTCTTTCCACCATGTGTTATTAATGTCCAGAATGACTTTCTGAATGCTGCTGACTTCTATTTTCATTTAGAACATTTTTGTTGCTCCAACAAGAAAGTAAGGGGAGACTTCAAAAGAAATACGAACGCTGGATGACTGGGAATTTCTTTGGCACAATCATGTTGGGAGTAGCAAGTGTAGCGCAAAAGCCAAACTCATTTTTCTTTGGATGACTCCTACCTTCCCAAATATAGAGAAGAAAGTAGCTAGATCAGGGAGCAGATAAATATTTGAAAGCCTGGATCAACGTAAAGATAGGCTGGGGTATGTTTTTTTCCCCCCCTTTAGTAGCCTTGTAGTAAAGGTGTCTGGAGAGAACAGGTGGCAAAATTGGCGACGTGCATTTAAAGTTTTATCCTTCACAGCTTGATGAGATTCTACCTGTTAAATGTTTTATCTGAGCCTTGGCTAGCCACCGTGTGAGAGTTGCTCCACTGGAGAAAGTATTTTGAATGTCTAAAGGCTTTGAAGCTTTTCCATTTTTGACATACAGTACACCTGGTGGAAGATGCAAATACTTTAGCTCATCTTTGAAGCTTTCCGTCTGCCAAAGTACTTCATTTATGAATATGTATTCAGATGTTCATCTCTTGCACTCTCCCTCATTTTCAGAATTAATGAACCACAACATTTCAGCAAGACTTTCCAAAGCGAACCAAATCCCTTTCTGAGTGGCAGTGAGGAAGCAGAAGGTATGGAACAGTTAGTGGGCATGCCTTACATTCCATCATAACTAATATCTAAAAACCTTCAGCGGTTAAGCCGTGAAGTAATAACCTTTATGTCCTACTAGATACAAGGAAGAAGCAGCAGCAAATGGGGATTTTTCAAATAAAGATTTATATCCTTGGGAAACTGGCGCGGAAGTGAGCCTGCTGGAGAGAGGCTGTGCTAATGTTATTACTGGGCTGGACACAGCAACCAGATTTAAGATTTAGCTTTCCTTTAGTTGAAAGGCCGTTTATCTCATTTAAATTCACGATGCTTCTAATCCTTCTCCTCATGAGATGAAAGAGTCTAATATATAGTAATCCTGACATCGATGTGGTTTGACCTAAAGCAGTAAAATATTAGATATATTGGTCAGAATAATGTTCAATTATTAATGTTGTTGTTATTAATAATAATTAATTATTATTATTAATTAATTGTATTATTATTAATTAATGTTCAATTAATGTTCAATTAATGTTCAATTAATGTTCAATTAATGTTCAATTAATGTTCAATTAATGTTCAATTAATGTTCAGTTAATGTTCAGTTAATGTTCAGTTAATGTTCAATTAATGTTCAATAAAGAGCCGAGGTGGTGCAGTGGTTAGGGTGCAGTACTGCAGCCACTTCAGCTGACTGTTATCTGCAGTTCGGCGGTTCTAATCTCACCGGCTCAAGGTTGACTCAGCCTTCCATCCTTCCGAGGTGGGTGAAATGAGGACCTGGATTGTTGTTGGGGGTGATATGCTGACTCTGTAAACCGCTTAGAGAGGGCTGAAAGCCCTATGAAGTGGTATACAAGTCTAACTGCTATTGCTATTGCTACTACTACAATTATGGATCTGCTCAGTCGAGGTTCTTATGAAGATTCCTCTGTGGCCAAACATTTGACTATCTGGAATGTATGGTCAAGTAGAGTCTATCTTCACACAAGACAAAGCAGATAGAAGAAAAGTTACAATGCTCATTATATTTGAGGTCATGGGAAGAATGCTGATTGTTAAATATCGACTTGGCCTATAAAGATGTTAATTTGCTAAATGCTATTAAACAGCAAATATTATTTATAAATCTTCTCAGGACAGTCAGTTTGAAAACAACGCTTAGAGTAACAAAACTAATGTTAGCTATTACAGTGTCCTTCCTTTGCTTTTTAATTTTCCATACAAACGCAGATCATGTTGCTGGTATGGATTCAGAGGAGAAGGAAGTTGAACCACAAACTCTCCTAGTTGAAATACAGACCGAGGGAGAATGTTTGCAGACCGAGAAACGTTGCAGTGGGCCAAGTGTTGCAGAAACAGAACAAAAGCAAGAAGAAATTCAAGAAAGGGTGGAAGAAGATACGTGCTCCAGCCCTTCCTCTCCTTCTGGATTTTCTCCTGGTTGGAGAAGTGCCTTCTATGGTTCAGAATGGTTCAGTCTAGATGTACACAATTATTTCAGAAAGCTTGGAAAACAAAAAGCTCATGGAACTCAAAATATTGATGCTAAAAAAACGGTAAGTCATCCTGTTTCCTCAAAACTGAGAAAACTATGTGTGTTCACTTTGGGTAGAATGTAATATAGAGCAATGCATTAGAAGGAGTCACAGTTATGGATTTTGGATGCATTCTGTAAGTCAGCCCATTTCCCTTAGTTCAGAAATTGTTGCCATATGAATGCACTGTTTTGCCCAGTTAAAGAAAAAGAGTTTTAGTAGTATACGGATAAAACCAGTGTGTTTGCCTTCTAGTGTTCTTATCAGAGAAATTACCCTCAAGAATCTCTACCTTCAGGGAGATGTTTGTTAGGCAGGCAAGAGATGGCCTTTATTTCAACATATTATAAACCCATGTTGAACTGTACTTAAGGTTTTTTCCTAACACAAAGAGAAACTGTTTGGATTATTGGATTCCTATTATTACTTTTACTAAATATTTTTCAATATGCAGTTAAACCTCCTCCCCCTCCTCCCAATAACTTCAAAATTACTGAAATGGGAATTATAATCCCGATGGATTTATTGTCTATTGCATTAAATTGGTGATCTCAAAAGAAACTATGTATTTTGCCATCTCAGTTGAATATTTAAAAGGGATTGGAAGTATTGCCTTGTTTATATTCGTGTTGTTTTCACATGTAAGTCTTTGTTGCAGTGCTGTAAATGTACTTTTGATTAGGGCTGTGTAAATCAAGTAAATCAGATTCAAATCACCAGTTTGATTTGTCATCTTGAATTGATTTGGGATCTTGAAATGATTTGGTTCAGAAATTCCAATTAAATTTTCAAATCAGGTAGATTTTATTCATATTTCTGTAAAGGATAAAACATTTTCTCTTCATGCACAGGAGGATTCAAACATTTCTACTCCACCGAGAAGCATTCTGAATTTATTTTCAATTTAGAAAACAGGTTTGATTTAGAGGTTCACTTGAACTGATTGAATTGGCTCTCCCAATCAAATATTTACAAAGCCCTAGGCAAGAATGATTTTACGAACATCAGTGGGGCTAGTTAATATTTATACAGAATATAAATTCATTCTTAAGGAACTCTCGGAATTTTTATTAAGCTTTTAGTTTTCAAAGAGGAGAAAAAAGATAACAACTAATATTGTACTTTAGGCAAAAGGAAAACAAGAAGTAAAATATGTTTTTTTATATGAGCAACCAGTTTGTATATCGCATAATAGAAAACTGGGATATAAATGATTTTAATAACACAACAAAGACGTTGAGCCCCGTGACTGGCACCTGATTGTCTCTCAGTATCTTTATAGTTATTTTTATTGACTTGCTGTCAGAACAGTCAAAGCATCAGACAGTTTTTCAGTATTCTGAAGATGGATGAGTAACTGAAATGTTAAATTATCTTGATGATGAAACATTAACATGTTAATATTTTGTTTACTCATGTATCTTTTAAGTATTTCACATAAAATGCAGAGATAGGCTAAAATAAATCTGACTTACCAGCTTTTAACTATGTTACTTCAGACAGAATGGTCAGGGTATCAGCGTTCCAAATACCATGCAGAATTAAATCAGAGTCAAAGGCAAAAATATCCTTAAAGTTCCAGTTTAATAAAACAGGCATGTTGGCACATAGCTGTGGGGGATCCCAACTCTGGAAGTTACATCAGAATCCCACCCAGTTAAAAGTTCATGATCTTGTCCTCACACCCACAAATCCATCACATGGTCCAATCTTCTCCTTCCACGCTGGCGTCCATGCCCAGCTTCTTCCGGTCAGGTGTACTGGTGCGGAGAACAAAGGATGACCTTGACTTCTAGCAAAGAATGAAAAACAATACATTCCACAATCCTACTCCTTCTATTCCCCCCTCCCATTAACTATACTTAAAGAAACAGCATAATGAAATAAGAGAAAGTGTGGCAGGCCAAAATTCTAAAAGGAATATAAATGCAGGCCTGACACAGAACTTATATGAAACTGTTGAGATAAGTACAGCATGGCTTCTTACACCTTCTGTCTTCCCTTTCACGTGGATATGATCTAGAACAGGCATGTCCAATCCGCAGCTCACAGGCCACACACAGTCCTGGACAGCTAGTAATGTGACACCACAAGATCATAAACATTTAACATTATTATACGTATGTATGTGCGTACGTACATGTATATTTTATATGTGACCCAAGACAATTCCTCTTTAGCGCAGTCCAGGGATACCAAAAGGTCGGTCTAAAGGTTGCTGAAAAACAGAATAGGGAGGATCACATCTTCACTTCCAACAAATCATAAATGATATCCAGGTTCAGGTGTCATAGAGATTGGCTAGGAACTGGGACGATCTAATAGGAAGCACAGCAATAGTAAATTCCTTTGGCAAGCTGACAATAAGCAAAGCTCTTAAAAATAGAATATACTTCAAATTAAAATGTAATAAATGTGTAATTCCCTCATCTACAGCAGCAGCAGCTTCTAAAATCTTATATACAGTAGCAATAGCACTTAGACTTATATACCGCTTCACAGTGCTTTACAGCCCTCTCTAAAGGGTTCACAGAGTCAGTATATTTCCCCCAACAATCTGGGTCCTCATTTTACCGACCTTGGAAGGATGAAAGGATGAATGAACCTTGAGACCTGTCAGGATCGAACTCTAGGTTGTGGGCAGTACTGTATACTAACCACTCTAGCCACTATTCTAGCCACCACAGCAAGAGGCACTATTAAATATCCCGACGAGCGTGCTCTTAGATCGGTTTTTATGCTACTCAGCTTCCCTTCTCAGAAGCCCGCAGAGAAATGGCATCACTTTCGTTTTGTTCTGCCTCTTCCACCAGGAACTTGACCAGCTGATAATGATCGAGGCAAGAAATTACAGGAAGAGCATAAGCTTCTACCAGCGGCTGTTGTATAAAGAGAGAAGCAGGAAAGGTATATTTGGGGGAAATGAAATGCTAACAACTGTCTTATAGCAATTGTTCATCTGTGCTGATGCAACCTGGTCCTGATTACACTTTTCAAATCTTTGAGGTGGAGAAATAAGAACTTTCCTGCCAAAGCTGGAGAGACAGATAGAAGAGATGAAATCAAAGACACGGTTTCTTGAGCTTGTGAAGAAGTATATCCAGGTAACTATGGGAGTTTTCAAAAATTGGGTGTGAACGTCTGTTACTGTTATCAGGGAAGGCCCAGGCTCCCGTGCACTGACACACGATTAAGGTGACAACTGCAGTTGTCCAGAATAATTGTTCTAATTAGCTAAAGCTGCAACGTTGGGAGTCTTTCTCATCTACGCTATTTCTCTCTCTTTGTAAGAGAGCCATTCAAAGAGACCACATACTAATGAAAGTCATTATGCAGTGCAGGTGGTGTTTTTGGAAGGCTGTTTGTATTTCCAGGTGCCATCCATTGTTTTCTGTGGGAAGCAGTTTTGCCAGGCCACAGGATTCATTCAGTAAAAATTATTCAAATTTGGAGTACAAGGAAAAAAGAAATAAAACCCCTTTCCTGTTAAGCTAATGACTAATTTGTTTTCTGCTGGATATTCTTATCCATTTCAAAAACACTTTATCTTTCAAACCCCACTTTGATTTCTGGTTTTTGGACACACACACAGACACAAATGACTTTGGATGGCTGTTGTCAGGCAACTTTTTAGAATGGGACATGCGTTGCTCCACCTTTGAAGCATCAGTGGCCTTCCTGGGTTACCCGTCACAGCAATGGAGAACTTCTGGTTCATTAGGAGGTGTGGATTCTTATCTCCCTAACCAGCCCAATCAATGGTTACAGATAGTGACAGTGCAACTTTAGCAACTTTAAGAAACCAAACATTTCTGCCATGATTTCCTACCTTAATAAGGAGCTGCTCCAGATTTTTGTGGAAACTCTGTGGGTGCAGCATAGCTTGAGCACACAATTTGTGTGCGTCAGATCATATCTGCGAGTCAGCTTAATGTAGTGGTTAAGGCATCGTGTTAGAAACTGGGAGACGGTGAGTTTTAGTTCAACCTGAGGCACAAAGCCAGTTGGGTAACCTTGTGCCAACCATACTCTCTCAGCCCTAGGAAGGAGGCAAGGGCAAACTACTTCACCTCTCGCCAAGACAACTGTAGGAACTAGTCCCACCCTGCTTATTAGTACTGCATTTCCCCTTTCTAACTGTTAGAAATCCTGTATATGGCCCTACAGAACAAACAGTGCACAGTAGACATGTGCTTTTCTGCTTAACTGCAGAAGGAAATCGGGAAACTTCATACAAAGTTATGGAGCAGGGGTGTCAAACTTGCAATGGCACGTTGTTATGTGACATATCACAACTTTCTCCCCCTTTGTTAAACTGGGGCAGGGGAGAGTGCGTGACACATCTGGCCCGCGGGCCGTGTGTTTGACACCCGCGACCTAGAATATACCATAGGTGCAACTGCAAACGTATAAACACTGCCATCTACTGGTTGAAGAATACACTGCCGTAGTTATTGTATAAAATACATGAATACCGTATTCCAACACTTACTCCACATCTTTTGGAAGCGTTTTTTTTTTCCCCCTCTGTATCTTTTCTGTTTGTTTCTTTTTTGTCTCCTTTTGCTGCAGATTATGTATGCAGAAAAATGGGGTGTTGAACCATACAACTTTCTTACAGTGGTTAATATGGGACAAAATGAAATGCTGGACATCAGGGCCTTAGATGACGTGCTGACTTTTTATCACATAAACAAAGCTCCAAGTGAAGCTCAGTATAACCACAATCAAAATTGCCTAAGAAATCTTCAAGCTGGAACTCCACTTGGATTAATGGCCTGCCTGTATTCTAGGTACAGCCCCTTATACAATTCCACCAGAAATTATAGTAGAATAAAATCGAGTATCAATTCTAATCTTAAGACACTTCATGTTTTCCCCAGAAAAATCAGGAAATGTGGTATTGGTCCATCTAGCTTGGTGTTGCTTCATTAAGTACAGCAGTTTTAGAGGACTTTTCAGTTTTCCTATTTGTGGAAATATAGCAATAGCACCTGCTCATATACCCAAAGAAGTGCTTTTCAGCCTTCTATAAGCAGTTTACAAAGGCAGAGTCCCAATGGGAGTGGGCGGCATACAAATTTTATTAAACTGAAACTGAAACTGCAGTGATTTGGTTGTGATCGCTTAACAACCATGGCGGAAAAAAGGTCATAACATGAGGCATGATTCATTTAATAATTGCCTTACTTAGCAACCAAACCTCTGGTCCCAATTGTGGCCATAAGTCAAGGACTATCTGTAAATAGTTAATTTGTGCAAGAATTTAGACTAGAAAAGAGGAATGAGTGTCGAACATATTTCAGTGACCATCCTACTGGATCATTTGCAAAAACAAGGGGAAGAGAAGATGGCTAGAATTCTCACCATTTTTTGGGCGAACCTTTAAAAATTCTAGCATGGGAAGTTGGGGAGAAGAAGCAGATTTGTTTTTCACGTGTTCTTTGGTCTAGAGCACGGGTGTCAAACTCGTGGCGTCATGTTGCCATCACGTGATGTTTTGCGACTTCCCCCCCCCCCATTCACGAAGCAGGGTCGGCGTGGCCTGGGTGTGACGTATCCGACCTGCGAGGGCCGCCTGTTTGATACCCCTGGTCTAGAGCCTAGTGAACTGGCCCCTGTCGTGTAAAAGCTTAGGAAAGCAAGTTAAATTGTTACCTCTGAACTTAAAATTTTAAGCCTTTCTTACTGCATTTTTGCATTCCAGACTAACTAGAAATTCTAGTAGCTTTGTGCGTTTCTTAAGTAAATGCTTAATTCTGCAGCTTTTAGAAACAGAACTGGTTTTTAAAATTGGTAAGATTGTACCTTAAAAGTATTTTCGGCTCACAATAATGTCAAGAAATACGTTACTTGTTATCGTACATTTTTTTAAAAACAATCTTATTTCAAAAAGAACAATAAACAGAAATTGCAATATTAACTGATATCTAACTGAATAATTTCCTTTTGCTTCCTATTTTTTTTGTCACTCTTGAGACCAATAAAGCATATTTTAGCTTTGCATTATTGTTTTCCTTTGTATTCTTCAGAAACGCATTTTTAAAAGGCTACGTTCAACAGTTCCTATTCACTTTTCGCTATTTCTGCTCACAAGAGGAACTTCTACAATTTCTTCTAGATAGAATCAGAATTACCTTGCCCAGGTAGGTAATGAAACCCCACTGAAATCAGGTATATTTGAGCTCATTAGTATTTGAGTGGCCTTTATTATGTACCTTTTCATAATTATAAAGTATTGCTTACTTTGTAGTCAGAGGGCATAGCCAAAAAAAATAGTTCTTATGCCAGTTGAAGTTTCTGCAACCTTTAGATTTTTCTATCTGGATTACCAAGCCTGTTTTTGCCTCATAATAACAAGATTAGCAATGGTGCTGTCCTTAGAATTTCGATGAAAAACAAAGTAAGGAAAGTGATTGGCAGATTTTCTTACCTTCATTTCCTCTTACACCAAATGCCTTTTTAACATGGGTAGGATCGGGTGATTGTTGATGGGTACTTAAAATGGACCATTTGGCTACCTTTGATCCATTAGTTGAGCTATAATGTGAGTTTAACAGTCTTCTGGAATAGTGCCATACCCATTTTAAAGATAAGATTAGCACTCTTCCAAATGAGCATCAACCTAGTTGAGAGATCACCAGAAGAGGGAAGTAGGGAGTGATCAGGAAGGAATGAACTCCCTCCTTCTTTAATGCTGCTAAGGAATGTTGGTCCTGGCACCCGGTCCACTTAATAGCAATAGATCACTAGAAATCACTAGAAATAGCTAATACGTCCAATTTTATAAGATATGGGACTTGTTTTATCAGTGGCTGGGGGAAAAAACTTGGAAATGAAAAACGTTTTACTCATGCTTTAACTGAAGGAGTTAAATGATAAAGCAATGGGTGGAAACTAATCAACGAGAGAAGCAACTTAGAACTGAGGAGAAATTTCCTGACAGTGAGAACAATTAATCAGTGGAACAACTTGCCTCCAGAAGTTGTGAATGCCCCAACACTGGAAGTCTTTAAGAAGAGTTTGGACAACCATTTGTCTGAAAAGGTATAGGGCTGAGCAGGGGGTTGGACTAGAAGACCTCCAAGGTTCCCTTCCAACTCTATCATTTTGTCGATTATATCAGAACCTCCAACACAAACGGGTAGAATAGTTGAAATCAATACACTACAGGAACAGCACTAGTAAAACATTTTAAGCACACCTCTCGAGCTCTTTCAAAGCAATACTAAAAACCATGTTTAAAGGAGCTGCACAAGACTTAATAAGCACTTCAGAAAGTGATTATTCCAAGCCTAAAGTGGCCAAAATAGTTACTGGTAGAAGATTTTTTTAGACCAGAGGGGATCTGAAGAATTTTCCAAGGGCATCTGCTTAGATTTGTTCAATTCTTTCACTGATTGCACATTCTTCTTTAGGCCAAAATGTATAATTGGATTTCAACAGGGGTGTTTTTTTTCTTGCTTTTAAAAATTACATTTTTTTAATGTGTGATGTAATAAGCTGAAAGACATAATCTTTTAGAATGCTTATGTCAGGCGAAAACGCCTGTTCATCTTTTTCCTTTTTTTAATTTTCTTAGTTCCAGCCCAGAATCTTCCTCATTGTTCAGCAAAATATACCACCGTAGTTTCTCCATTCTTCACGCTTGGATCGAAGACTGTTACACCGTAGACTTTAGCATAAACACTAATCTCATGCGAATACTAAAAGACTTTATCATTTCCCAGGTAATTCACTGCTTTGACAGATAGCTTAATGCAAATGTCTTCTAAATCACCTCTAAGTTACAGGACATAATATTGCAATGCATTATTCTAAACATAATTGGTTGAGAATGTGGGGGAATGAGAATAAAATTTATTTCGGATAAATTAAGACACAGTTTGAAGCAGAGAGCCGAGGTGGCGCAGTGGTTAAATGCAGCACTGCAGGCCACTTCAGCTGACTGTTATCCGCAGTTCAGCGGTTCAAATCCCACCAGGCTCAAGGTTGACTCAGCCTTCCATCCTTCCGAGGTGGGTGAAATGAGGAGCCAGACTGTGGGGGAAATATATGCTGACTCTGTAAACCGCTTAGAGAGGGCTGAAAGCCCTTTGAAGCGGTACATAAGTCTAACTGCTATTGCTATTGCTAAGAATATAATTACTGACTTTTTACAGGTGGTTCCACTCAATGGTTGCGGCAGACAGTTGCTGTTATTACTTAATAACATTTCTAGTGAGAAAGAGAGAAAAGTTTCTCGGTTCTGCAAGATGGAAGAATGGGAACAAGGGATGGAGCTCCATGAAACACGATCATCATTCTCTTTTTCACGTAAGAGGGACTCGGGAAATGTTTTACAAAAGGTATGTCATTTCCTTAACTTGCTTTATATTCACTTATGATAACTATATCCAATTGTTATTCCTCCTCACTGTACTTACTAGCCTTATCTAATCTATTTGAAAGAGTGCCTTAGCTAAGTTATCATGGAAAGTTTACGTCTAAATTAAAAGGTGAATCTTGATTTTGAGTAGGATAGAACTATCAGATGCTATGAGAGCTAGTCCTCCACTGGTTACATCTTCTAATCTAGTTTTTAGCTGGGACAAAATCAAACAGCAGTTAATTGCATGAAATAATTGAGGTGTATGATTTATTTTCATAAATCTAGGGGTGGCCTGCAATCAAACTACACTTGGGGAGGGAGAGCACAAGCGAGTCAGGGTCCTTCCCTCCAGCCTTTGCCCAAAGCCCCGCACAGCACCAGGAGGATGAAGTGTGAATTCCGACCCCTCCCTCCGACCCACATATACCTTTTCCAGCTGCTTCAGAGAGGGCTTCAACGCTGCTCTTGCCTCGCATCCTCTGAAGAAGCCCCACCCTTCCTTCCTTCCACAGCTGGAGCGGGTTCTAACCGGCGCGGTAGATTTGTGGAATCTCTTCTACCGAGCCGGTTAGAACCAGCAGGAACCCACCCCTCAGCCCAACCCACCTTATGGGCTTGTTGTTGTGGGAAAAAGGAGCCGAGGTGGCGCAGTGGTTAGGGTGCAGTACTGCAGGCCACTTCAGCTGACTGTTATCTGCAGTGCGGCGGTTCTAATCTCACCGGCTCAAGGTTGACTCAGCCTTCCATCCTTCCGAGGTGGGTGAAATGAGGACCCGGATTGTTGGGGGCGATATGCTGAGTCTGTAAACCGCTTAGAGAGGGCTGGAAGCCCTATGAAGCGGTATATAAGTCTAACTGCGATTGCTATTGCTAAAAATTATTATTGTAAACATAATAAAGATGGGATAGAAATAAATAAATCAAATAAATCTAGAAAAGATAAAGTTCTAGTAGGGATTCCTGTTTGGTCATATTTGTAGAATTTGCTGTTGAATAAATTAGTGCTGAAGTTAAGAAAATTATGAGAAATTATTATGTAAGGAAAATCTAAGAATCTTCCTGACTAGCACTGATGATGTTACCTAATTAGGGTAATGAAATGTCTGCAAGAAATAAGCAAGCTCAGAGAGCACCAAGTACCCCTCATTTCAACCCTGAGCTACAAATATTCTCCTTTATTGGAACCTCCTTGTGGAGTATTGTGAAGCTGTTACAATGGCAACTCCACAGCGCTATACAGCAGGCCACTTTAAGGCAGTACAGTAGAAGCCATTTTGAGGCACAACAGAACGTATCTTAACAGAACACGCACACCGAGGGATGTTAGGGGTGTCTTACCCACCCATCCACCCCAGTATTTGTTTCCAGAGTGTAAGTAATCTGTGCACCAAGTTTGGTTGAAATTGCTTGAGGCATTCCAGAATTATTCTGGAACATACACACACAGCCATTTTTATATAGAGAGATATCTTACATAAGCTGATAAAGGAGGAGAACCTTGTGGCTTAGTGGTTAACACATCTGCCTAATATGTAATACAGCCCAGGTTCGAACCCCAGTAAGGGTATGGCTAGCTAAATAGCTTGAAATAGATCTATACTAGTCTCCCTTTATTTATTTATCAGCACAAGAATATATATAAGAATATATATTTAAATTATATATCTTATGAAAGACTGGTTTCAATTTTCCTTATGAACGATGTAGCTAATGGCTCTTGTCCTTCTCAAACAGCATCTTAGCTGGAGACTTTCAAAAGGCCCTGAACCCCAGGTGTGTCATCGACCCACAACAGAAGAATTGTCTGGCTTCTGCATCAAAATAGCCGAGGCTCCATATTTCTTAAACGAATACACCGCGCAACAACTTTGTTCTCAGCTGACATTATTAGAACAGGTAAAATGGATTTTCTGTCACCATGGTTTTAGCACTGTGCTCTTTAAATATTGCTATGCTTTGACACTCCAGTTGTATATAACAATATATTCAGAATGCGGTGAAAGCACTGAATTCATTTTGAAAGACCAAAGTGGAGCTGTGTGTGTCAATGGCTTAATCTGTGCTGGTTTCGCCTCAGTTGTCTGAGCTGACTCACTGACCCCCGAGGGGAAAGCCTCTTCACCTCATATAAATTAATGTAAATTCTATTATTATTTTTTCTTCTCTAGAATGGAATGAAATTTGTAGGCAAGCTAGGGTATTGTTAACAGACAAGTCATGCCAGTTTTCATTCCAACTGGGAAAAAAAGTTATTTAGAAGTACTTACTTTGAATTTCTAGCTTTCAGCCAGGAAAAAGAGTGTAAGCGTTTTGCGTAAAATTTAAAAGTGACCCTAAAATAATCATGTTGGCATCAAGAAGCATTTAGCGGAAGCCGAAATAGCACTTTGTGAGACCCAGAGAAATTGCTCCAAATGCTGATACTTTCCCGTTGCAAAATGTCAACTTCCTATTTACCGTATATACTCAAATATAAGCCGAGTTTTTCAGCCCACTTTTTGGGCTGAAAAAAGCCGCCTCGGCTTATACTCGAGTCAGTGAAAAATTTGCCCGAAATGGAGGAGAAAAAGGGGCGGGGCCATGCCGCTGGGTGACACTCGTGAATGGCCCGGCGCCCCTGTGAGTTTCCCCTCCCTCTGTGTCAGTTTGCCGCGCAGCGCGCACCGCACCATCCCCCCTCCTCACGTTCTAATGTAATGCAGGGCTGTCTTACGATTCCCCTTCCTCCCCCTCCTGCCGCTCTGCAACGATGTCCCACCTCCTCCTTGTTATGGCAAGCAGCCACATAGCGATGTCCCACCTCCTCTGGTACAGTGATCCAATGATAGGAATCACTGTGCCGTGTGTCATAGGAGGCGGGACATCGCTCCCGCGGCTGCACGGGACATCATCATCACAGCGGGACATCAGCATCATGAGGTGAGTGAAGTATTTCATTGAATACACCGCTAGTTTACTGTTTTTCTTTGAAATAAATATTCAAAAACATTATTGGTATCTATTTTTATTTTTGAAATTTACCGGTAGCTGCTGCATTTCCCACCCTAGGCTTATACTCGAGTCAATAACTTTTCCAGTTTTTTGTGGTAAAATTAGGTGCCTCGGCTTATATTCGGGCCGGCCTATACTCGAGTATATACGGTAATTCACTTTTTTGAACTGTTTTGTTTAAATCAGAGCAGGGAACCTGGTAAGCACTGAGATCACGTCGATGCCCATGGGCGCTATTCTCCTTACCCATGCTGCTGTGCTTTGTCTCTTAATAAGGAGTTTTGTATCAGGAAATAGATATAAGCATCTTCCCATCACAACAAGCAATGAGAAACTCAAGGATCTAGAACTGTCTCTCTCTCAATCTTGGCAACGTTAACACAGGTGGAGTTCAACTCCCAAAATTCCCCAGGGCAACATGGCCGGCTGGGGAATTCTGAGAGGGGAAGTCTGCCTGCCTTAATATTGTCCCAATGTTGAGAAACACTGATCTAGAAGTTCCTGGGCACTATTTTTTTTTTCATTCATCTGGAATGATCTCCCTGTTGAGATCCGGACCCTTACTACCCTCCCGGCCTTCCGCAAAGCCACCAAGTCCTGGCTGCTCCAGCTGGCCGGGGGGGGGCGGGGGGCTGCGAAATATCCAGCCCCACGGAAATTGTGAATGTTGCGGTTTTGTTTTTAAAGTGTTGTCTTTGTCTAGTTTTCCCCCTTTCCCTTGTCTATTGTGAGCCGCCCGGAGTCCTTCGGGAGTGGGTGGCATACAAGACAAATCAAATCAAATCATATTTATAATAATAGCAATATTGCTGTCAATTAGAACCATCTAAGGCAATTTGGGAACGGACTGAGCAACATCCAGAACTGGATTTCATTTGTTAGTGTAATAATATTAAGTTAATAATTATAATATTGTTAATTATTTACTTTATTATAATTAATAATGGCAATTATTGGTGGCACAGTGGTTAGAATGCAGTATTGCAGGCTACTTCTGCTGACTGCCGATTACCGGCAGTTCGAATCTCACCGGCTCAGGGTTGACTCAGCCTTCCATCCTTCCGAGGTGGGTAAAATGAGGACCCGGATTGTTGGGGGGGGGGGTGATATGCTCTGTAAACTGCTTAGAGAGAGCTGTAAAGCACTGTGAAGTGGTATATAAGTCTAAGTGCTATTGCTATTTAATTAGGGGGAATATAGCAAGCAACTTTTCAGCCCTACCTGGACCTCATATGGTATTATTACAATACCTTATGAGAGGCAATGTTCCCTGATCTCTTCAAAGATGAATGGCATATCTGTAAGAAGCTCATATTGGACTTGAAAGATATGAACAGCGATTGAAAGTAGAATCTCCATCTGGCTTCTGTAGACTAAATTCACTATGTTTTCTTGGAGATTTGTTGGTTTGTTACTTTCCAATCTAACTACAAGCTCTGCTAGTTCCTGATGGTCTCTCATGTATGCATTCATTAGATCTGAACCTGCAGAGTAGTTTTAAAGCTGAAAGAAAATCGACCTCTATCAGTGACTCACACTTTAGAATGAAACTGATAAGAGTGTATTTCAGTTGGATTAGTTTTTTTTTAATGCTCAAATTGCCGTGATTGTCTTGTAGAATGGCTTTTAATGAGTGAAACAGGGATGGAATGTAAATAAATACCTCCTTGATTTATTGGTACAATTGGTGTCTTTCTGGGTCATTTCCTAACAAGACTACAGTATGTGAGTTTGGATTAGAAAACACAATAATGGAGGCATGCAAAATGGAATATATAACCCATGGCCGTTTTCTTTTTCATCTGTTTAGGAATTATTCCATAAATGCCACCCAGTGCATTTTCTAAATTCAAGATTGCTCGGAGTCAGAGATAAAACAGTGCCTCTCCCAAAGTAAGTTTGCTATTTAACCAACCTTGCTGATGGAAGCGGAAAACTACTGAGATGCCATAATATTTACCTTCTGCTTAGCTTTAATTACAGGCTAAAGCTGTTATTCAGTAGCCCCTTCTATTGTTTCTGCAGAATCCCTTTTCTTTCTTAGGTGGCTATAAAATGGCAGAATTGAAGGCAGTTCATTTAATGTGAACCATTGGAACAAGTTTACCTCTAAGGCAGATGCCCCCAAACTTTCTCAGTTAAGGAAGCATCCAGCTATTCCTAAACTGTGGACCGTGCTCCCTTGAGGCTCACTAACAAGCTTGCTAACTGTTCCACATGTTAAATATTGCAGTAAAGGATATTTCGGTGCTCCTGTGAGTTCTTTGCAACATCTCTGAGGCTGCGGATCAGGAAGCAGATCTGCATAAGGTGGGGTGAGATAGGAAAAAATTTAGAAGTCTAGTTTTAATCCTGGCATCATCCGGACTATTAAGGAAGGCAAATCAAAGGCTGCAGAATTGTGGATAAATTATCCAAGGCATTTACTTGGTGCTTAGCTTGCCAGTTAGATACATTCTGAAAATAATGTCTTTTGTTGAAGATCTAGCTTACTGGCGTCTTTGAGCTTTGATCTTATATCCCTTGGGGTTGGAAATAAATGCAATCCGATTCGTGGCTTTCCTTGCAGTGAGTTGTGTTAGCTTTTGCATAGACTTAGGCTGTAAGTGTTATACATTTTTATTTCATTTCACAGGGCTTCTTCCTCTGAATTGCTATCTACTCCGACCTATAACCTTTTTGCCAACAACTGTGTCCAAGATGATCACCTCCTGCAGCTTTTAAAATATGCAGATAATGTCAGTACCTGGGTTGCTGCAGAGATAGTAACCAGTTGCAGCTCTAAGGTATGAATAATTCCTGTTTCATGAATTGAGTGTGAATGTGTGCCTGGGCAACATGATTCGTTATTGTGATTTTATTTATGTGATTCTTTATGAGCCGAGGTGGCGCAGTGGTTAAATGCAGCACTGCAGGCTACTTCAGCTGACTGCAGTTCCGCAGTTCGGCTGTTCAAATCTCACCGGCTCAAAGGTTGACTCAGCCTTCCATCCTTCCGAGGTGGGTGAAATGAGGACCCAGACTGTTGGGGGCAATATGCTGACTCTCTGTAAACCGCTTAGAGAGGGCTGAAAGCCCTATGAAGCGGTATATAAGTCTAACTTCTATTGCTATTGATTAATGACTATTTCTCTGAATAGAGCAGGATCATAGCAATAGCAATAGCACGGGGAGTTATATATCACTTCATAGTGCTTCACAGATCTTTCTTTTTTTTTTCTCATAGAAAATTTTTTTATTTTCCATTTTCATAGCATATAATCACATGTATACTATTACATGGTCAATATCATGTTGTATTATTAAGTAATTACATCAATTCATCTTACCATCATCTACCAAAGGGGGGGGGAAACCAGTTATTGGCTCTTCTGCTCTCCATACACCATATTTATACCTTATCCGACACTTTCTTCCCCCTCTCTCCTCCCCCTTTCTACATCCTTTCTTCCCTCCATCATCCTTTTCTACTCTACTTCCCCTTCCTTTCTCCTTCTCCTCTCTCCCCTTACCACTCCCCCTTATACAGTTCTTTCTAAGTGGTTTACAGAGTCAGCAAACTTCCCTCAATAATCTAGATCCTCATTTTACCCATTTCGGAAGGATGGAAGGCTGAGTCAACCTTGACCCGGTCAGGATCGAACTGGGGGTCGACAGAGTTAGCCTGCAATACTGCATTCTAACCACTGCGCCACCACAGCTCTTTGGTTGACAGAGAAATCTTTTGCTTTCTCTGAACTACATTAAAAAAACAAAACTGTAACCCAATTCCCAGAATTCCCCAGCCAGGAGGGGGAAATTTGTAAGTGCTGTTTTAACACATCTGTGTGCGTTTGTGTCTTCAAGTTAGTGTTAACTCCTGGACAAGTCGCTGCAAGTTTCTTGGCAGCATTTTTAGAAGTGGTTTTTGCTTGAGGTTTGGGAGATAATGACGGGCACAAGGCCACCCAGTTGGCGTTCTGCCTAAGATGGGCTGGTTTCTAGTTTGGTGCCTTAACCACCGCACTAAACTGACACTTCATTTAATAACATGATCAATAAATGGGCAGTTCATCTTTAGTATCTATTGTCTGATGTAATTTCCTTGGATAAATATAACAACATTCCTTGCAGATTCCGAAAGGTGAACAATTGCTTAATTGTTTACACTTTTAATTCTTTTTCTTTTTTTATTACTTTTTTATTATTTCCTGTATTTCATCAGTTTTTGAAATTCAATAAAGTTGTATTAAAAAAGAATATAGTCTATGAATTCTGATATTTATGCCTATTAAATAGTGTATCGTTAGGTATTATAATTTGCATGAGGATAAGCTAATTTTATTGCACCAGGATGATCGTTCTTGGTTCTTTGTTTTCTGTTTTCATAAGTATCAATAGATTTTATAGTTTATTTAGTTTTATAGAGCTTATAGATTTAATTTGCCTGGGTGCTTTATTGTGTTTGATTATATTTTATCTTGCTGTAGTCTGATCATTAACTAAAATCAAGTCTTTCCCTCTCGTCCCTTCTCCAAAATACACAATTATTACTTAGTAACCAAAAGCTACTTGGAAACCGGAGTTTTTGTAATTGCATAATAAATCTAATGAAGAAGTGTTTCATGGGGAAAAACATATACAATGTGCTTTGTGGTTTCAGCAAACAAGACAATTAGAGTAATTTATTTAATCTGACACCAAATCTCTTCTTTTTAGTGAGCATTTTGCTTGGGTTGCCAATGGGTAATGAATTTTATCACATTTAGCTAGCTGGAATTGAAAGCATTTAGCTATTTCCATATAATGATGATGTCCTCCCTGAACTGCGTAGCGAAAAAAATAGAGCTGGAAATGTGTTTTTTGACATTGAGAGCTGGGCATTTGTACACATTGGCAGAGAATGCTGATACATTTTGTTTAAACTGTTTTCTGATTGTTCTCCAGGTACAGATGAATTGGGTATCAAAATTTCTCTTGACTGCCAAGTGTTGCTACAAGCAAAGAAATTTTGCCACTGCCATGCAAATCCTGAGAGGTCTGGAAAATCTCATTGTCAGACAATTGCCTGTGAGTGCTACGCCTAGTTCTTAGTTGTTTATACAGGCAGAATACTTTTAAAATAATATTTTAAAAGGATGCGTTCCACTCGTAATATTCAGAAGACTAACATTTACTTTGATTTCTGTTCAGATTTGGAAAAACATGCCTTCTAAAGTTTCTGATATACTGGAAGAACTGAAGGCTGTAGAGGTACAGTAAAAAAAAATAACTTCTCTTCTCTCTATCTCTTCTCTATCTCTTCTCTATCTCTTCTCTATCTCTTCTCTATCTCTTCTCTATCTCTTCTCTATCTCTTCTCTATCTCTTCTCTATCTCTTCTCTATCTCTTCGGGGCGATTTTGTGTTTTTTCTGCAGGAGATCGAGTTCGAGTTTGAGTTTAATAGATTTATATGCCGCCCCAATCCCGAAGGACTCCGGGCGGCTTACATAAAAACAATAAAAGGAATATTAAAAAGTTTAAAAAGTAGAAGACAAGAGAAGTTAAAAGAGACACAACATGCACTCAACCTTAATGGGGCTGGACCTCATTCAAGAGGTCAACAGCCCCAGGCCTGCCGGAAAAGCCAGGTCTTAATGGCTTTGCGGAAGGCCGCAAGAGTGGGGAGGCTCCGGATCTCTGGGGGTAGATCGTTCCATAGGGCCGGTGCAGCCACAGAGAAGGCCCTCCCCCGAGGAGCCGCCAAATGACATTGTCTAGCGAGTTGAACTCTAGCGAGGTTTTTTTACAAGGAGATTTACTGGACAAAAGGCGAGGAACACAACAGACCTGGAAAGGTAAGAGGCGCGCCTAGCTTCTCCCCCCCCATCTGCCACCCCTCGCTAAAGGGGCGGTGGGGAAGGGAACCAAGCAGGCTGCCTTTACCATTGGGGTGGGGTGGGCGGTGTTTTTTTTGCGCGAGAAGGAACAGGTGGGAGGGGGTGATCACATTGGTGGCCTGTGCGGGAGGGAAGGGCGAGGGGTGGTGGAAGCACTTTGCTTCACCTGTCTTTTCAGCGGACCCTCTTTTTGCCCCGCAGGCTGTACGCGTAGGTGGTACAGTGGTAATGTTGGGGACCGGTTGTGCATGCGGTTAAATAGTTGGGGGCATGCTTATTTTCAGGGGAGGGCTTATTATGGCGCATGCTCTGAAAAGCCCGATTGGGCTTATTAGCAGGACATGTCTTATTTCCATGGAAACACGGTATTTGAGTTTCACTCTGAGGATTTGGCCTTCTAAAGAGCAGTCAGGGTTGATCTCCTCTAGGACTGACCGCTTGGATGGCCTTGCAGTCCAAGGGACTCAATGCAGGAGTCTTCTTCTCCAGCCACAGAGTTCAAAGGCTTCAATTCTTTGGCGCTCAGCCTTCCTTATGGTCCAACTTTCACAGCCATCCATTGCAACTGGGAGAACCATACGCTTCACTACTCTAGGTCAATGTTTTCCTTCATCAAGTGTGAGACAATAATATTAGACAACCATTTCCAGTCATCCCAGCTTGGACTGGGCTGGAGATTGGGAAAAAGAGCACATGATCTGGGCCTTCCTTTTATACATATGCTTCTCTTGTCCACCACAGTACAGGCAGTCCTCGACTTACTTAACTTTTTGAGCCCAAAAGTCCCCTTGTTAAGTGAGACATTTGTTGAGTGCGTTTTGCCCCATTTTACGACTTTTCTTGACATAGTTGTTAAGCGAATCACTGCAGTTGTTAAGTTAGTAACATAGTTGTTAAGTGGATCTGGCTATCCTGTTGACTTTGCTTGTCAGAAGTTCACAAAAGTTGATCACGTGACCCTGCGACACGCATAAATATGAGTCGGTTGCCAAGCATCTGCTGTCAGGTTTTCTAAAAATGCCCCAATTAATTCATGAGCATTGAGCCAAGTTTCAATTCAAAACGTGTCATTTATTAGGAGCACCCTAGGCAAGATCTTTTTGCAGCCAGATCTAAGCCTTGTTTGAGTTATATCTGAACTTTATCCCCCTGTTCCTTCCCTCCCCTCAGTCTGTGTCACAAATCACATTCCCAAATGAGGTGCACCCCTCCCAAGCCTGCCGCAGTAATCTGAGATCCGACTTCAGCCGACAGTATGTGTGGAATGTGCCCCACCCCTCTTACTATGGAAATGTTAGGAGTTGACATCTGCATTGTGATCATGTGACCACGGGGATACTGCAACATTCATGGGGAAAAGGGTCATAACTTTGTAACTTCAACCAATTACTAAACGAACTGAATTGAAGATTACCTGCATTCCCCTTCCGTGCAAATCTAACCGGAAAGAAGACATCTGGGAGTCTCTCCTCAAGAAACTTGAAAATTTGGAGGAGGGGAGCTTACTTTACTTTATATTTTCAACGTTTGTATCCAAGGCTTCTCCCTAGGATTTGACGGCAGCCTACAGAGAAA
Source organism: Thamnophis elegans (assembly GCF_009769535.1). NCBI lineage: Eukaryota > Metazoa > Chordata > Lepidosauria > Squamata > Natricidae > Thamnophis > Thamnophis elegans. Next base: position 48,043,719 of record NC_045555.1, on the reverse strand, counting down.
CAGTTCCCAAAGCAGAGACAAGTTTAAGGATGAGCGGAAAAATTAAACAAGATCTTTCTGATCAAGGGCTGACATTGTCTCAAGTCTTGGAAATCTTGTCCCCATCGGCTCCGCTTAATGGTTTATCCCTCCCTCAGGCCAGCCAAGATCCAAAATGTTTCTTGCAAATGTCATAACCGCAGCCTTTCTGACAGAGAGTGAATGAAGAATTGGAAAGCTATCGGCGATTTTCTTTTTGTTTTAAAAACTGTTCTCTTATAAACAGAAGGATAAACACAAATCGAACAATCCATTCGCTGATTTCTACTTCTCTCGCATTCTCCCTTGGGTGTTTTTTTTTTAGATGCAGTTGTAACATTTCAGATTTGGTTGCAAAAGAATATTGAATTATTTTTTTTCTCTTAGCTCCTGCCTTGCAGGATGGGAACATTTTAAACACTGACTTTGAGAAGTGCAGTACCTTTTTATTCAAAGTAAATCTCTCACCATGTCTTCTGCTTTTAGCCAAAATAAAACAATTGTTAGGAGTAGTGAAGGTATATATGTACGGATATGTGATTTTTGGCGGTGTTTGCTCCTCCAAAGATCTGGATCACTTGTGTTTCCTTGAAGGGATGACATTTTGCAAGACAAGAGAACATTTTGCAATTGCTCTTTATATCCTGCAGGACTGAAATCTGGCATAAAAACCCATGTCCAGACATAAGACATTATTATACATTATTTATAGTATATATTACACAGTCTAAGGCAGTGTTTCCCAAACTTTTGACATATGTGTACCACTTCTATAATTTTCGTAACGCTGAGTACCCCTCGTAAAAAACATATGCTTTAATAAAAATCAAAATATATTTATTTTTTATTTTTTTGGTACATACGCAAAATAAACGAAAGTTATATTATAAAGAACATTTATTTGATTCAATGAGAAGGATGAAATTGTTTATGTTGAGATGACAGATCGTCATAATATGGTTCCCTGGTTGTTAATTTTAACCTGAGATGCGGTTCCACGTCCAATAGTCTGTACCCCCACCAAACTCTTCCCGTACCCCTGGGGGTACGCGCACCACACTTTGGGAAACACTGGTCTAAGGGGACGCTCAGTGGCTAAGACGCTGAGCTTGTTGATCAGAAAGGTCGGCAGTTTGGCGGATTGAATCCCATAACGGAGTGAGCTCCCGTGACTTGTCCCAGCTTCTGCCAACCTAGCAGTTCGAAAGCATGTAAAAAATGCAAGTAGAAAAATAGGAACCACCTTTGGTGGGAAGGGAACAGCATTCCATGCGCCTTCGGCATTTAGCCAGATTCAGCATTTAGTCATGCCAGCCACATAACCATGGAGACGTCTTTGGACAGCGCTGGCTCTTTGGCTTTGAAATGGAGATGAACACCACCCCCTAGAGTCGGGAACGACTAACACATGTGTGAGAGAGGGAACCTTTACATTATAGTTCCCAATTCTAAGTCTTTTCTCTTTACATATTATACAAAAATGTTTGTTACAACATAACAAAGACTTCCCCATCAATCGTCATGCTCTGTTCTAAGCTGTCTGCCTGTCTGCATGTCTGTGTGTATTATTTCAGGTATTTTTAAAAAGTGACAGCTTGTGCTTAATGGAAGGGGAGAGATTTAAAACATCGTCAACAATTCCATCAGCTCACATACTTGCTATGCACATACAGCAACTTGAAACTGGAGGATTTACGATGCGAAATGGCACATACAAGTGGACCAAACTTAGGTAATGTTTTCAAGGCATGGTTTTTATTAAAATGGAATACAGTCTTGCAGCTTAATATAGCTGAACAATAATGTTTAAAAAACATAACATGTATATTATTTATGAAATAATTGAAGGCAGGATAAATTGAGCATTTCGATTATTTGTTGTAGAATGCTTTATACAAATTTGTTTTTTTTTTAAAAAATTGAATATTAAGTGCCTAATACAGTGTTTATTTCCCTATTTTATCAAATATGGGGGGGGGGGAAACCCCAGCCTGACTGGATTCTTTCATCTTTTCTCGTTTTAAGGAATATTGCGAAAGTTGTAAGCCAAGTTCAAGCATTTCAAGAAAACCCCTACGTGTTCCCACCAGATTGCCAATTACAAGATTTCTTAAGGCAACGAATAACTTTCCTTAACGACGCAGACATCTTCACATTAGCGGCTAATAATTATGCCAACTTCCATCAGAAACCTGAAAAGCAATCTCGAAAAATCCAAGATGCATTGCACAGGATGAAAGCAATGTTTCAGTGAGGTTTATATACATCCCTCTCCAGCAATTTTTATTTCAAAAAACATCTTCCTGGATCACTTACTAAAATAGAAGAAGGGCTTTGTATGGTTGTAAATATTGTGTACAGGTAGTCCTCAACTTATGAACAAAATTGAGCCCAAAATTCTTCTGTTGGGATGACCTTGGTTCCCATAAGAAAACTTTTTTGTTTTGACTAGTAACCCTTCTATCTACGTTCCCCTCTCCCTTCCCCTCGCATCAGAGTTGACATACTGGATGTAATCCATAGGCAACCCACTACCAACCACTAGTTTAGCTCAATGGTGTTAACCTGATTATTTGAGTAACTTGCTTCAATCGAGGAGTGGACACATCAAATTCAAAACAAAACTCCACAATGGCCATATGGCTAAGGCCCTTAATCAAAACTAAGTATCAATGAAAGTCTTCCTTCTGATAACTTGCACAAGATCCGTTGAGAGCTCTTCTTGTTGCTTGGGAAAGAGTAGAACGTATCAGAAGAGAAAAAGATGCATCAACAAGAGGTGGTCCTACCACTTATAGTAAGTGCCTCCAAGGGAACGTATCCCTCTAGCAACAAAGTATTTTCTGCTCTCAATTACCTAATGCTACCTGAGTGCTCATATAGTATCAGCCTCCACAGGTAATAAGAAAATGTTTCATTGCCCATTTGCTCCTAACGTTCTTCCACATCTATTAGGTTTCGGGGGTTGGCATGGCCTTCTAAGATTGAATTCTCAACATACAGAAATGATTAGACCTGAATTTGGTTTCTTGAGTCAGATTACCTAAACTGAAAGCAGAGACTTAATTCCAAATCATAACCACTTTTATTTTTATTTTTAAAAACCATGTTCAGTATCTATTCTTTTTCTTATACCAGCTCTCCTATTTATGATTCTAAGGCAGCATATGACTCCTTTTCAGGAATAAATTTCATACAAATTTGCAAACATGATGCGTTTCCATGTGTGCTATGTATTTGATTGGCATGACATTTTGTATACTTTTAATACTTTTTATTACTTTTTCTGTAATTTCCTATTAAAGCAGAGCACCTGTTGAACAATTAGTTGGTGACAATTTTACTATTGCACACTGATTTGTTTCAAAGGATTTAAATCCTTCATTTAAGAAAGTATTTATTATATCACCTAGAAGTAATTTTCCTGCTGAATCTGAAGAAGATTAATCATAGTGATATGCTTTATTTTGTTTGAAAACTTTTTCAGTTCAGTCGAATCTATGTTTTTGAATTTTTATATGAAATTATTTTTCGAAAGTCTTTAAGGTGTGGTCTGTGAAAATTGTTTAATTTGAGCAAATATTTCTCTGCAAATTACAGTGTCAAAATTATTTTAAAGAACTTCTTTTCAAGATTATGTCATTTCTGTACTATGCTCTTTTGCTGATGACCTGAAGTACTTTCTAATAATTGACTTAAAATGTTCTAAAATCCGTTCTCAGAAGTCAACATATGTTACTTTTAAAACTTTTCTTATATTTTTATATGAAGCAGTCAGTATTTTCAAGCTTTTGAGAATATCTTACGATATGATGTGAAAATAAATGTTTGCGTCTATAGGAAACTTCTTTTCTAATTTGCTATTTGTATTGAGCCATACGTTACATATTATTCTCTCTTTCCTTCTTCTGCCTTAGCTCACTATTGTAGCTTTCAGGTCGAATAACCTGACGTTTTTAAGAGACACACCCGAGAAGGCTTTCTGAATCTGAGCGTGTTTGCAAATTACTTTGACTAAGAATTACCATCCCAATCTATTTCCTGACATAACTCAAGATCAGGGGTTCCCCATTCCCACTGCATGGACCAGCATTGGTCCGCAGCATTCCAGAAACCGGGATGGGAAAACAAGCTAAGTCCCATCCGTGGGATGCAGGCAGCACGGGAAAACACCCATCCCTCTGCTCCATCGAACAACTTCTCTACAGAACCGGTCCCTGGTGCCCAAATGTTGGAGGCCTCTGCTCTAGACAGGTGAATGTATTGCTTGTGGGTCATTGTTGACTGAGCCTTCCATCCTTCTCAGATGGGTAAAACGAGGAGCCAGATTGCTGGGGGCAATACGCTGTCTCTGTAAACTGCTTAGAGAGGGGCTGCAAAGCGGTACATAAGTCTTAAGTGCTATTGCTATTGTAACTGTAAGGCTGAGCAAAAACAGCCCTTTTATATGTGGCCTTCCCTGTTCATTTGCATTTCTCTTGGATAAATTTCATTTATCCATAATATTTAGTTTATGCTGACTTTAGAAGAAAGAACAAAGATGGAAGATGGGAAATACGCTGTATTAATTTCTTTACAAGAGCTGAATAAAATAATTAATGAAATCAGGAAAAAAAAGTTTCAGGTTAACTAGTGGCTCAGGGCTGAAGCGTGGAATGAAGGCATGAGGAAAAAAAAGTACAATTGAGATCATAAAGGAATAGAAATGCTAATGTAGTATAAATGCTAGTTACAAGTATATGTTATTTCTTCTAAAAATACATTCTCATTTTGAAAGCTGCTTTAAAAATTTAGGTTTTAGGTTTAGGTTTCATTTGACTTGTATGCCGCCCTATTCCCGGAAGAATCATTTTAGAGGAATGATGATGATGATGATAGCTGCATCATATACAGCATTTTCTTTCTTTGTAATTGCTTATTATTCCAGAAGGTGGCACTGGAAACCTATGATTGTAGTTTTTGGAAAATATCCCTCAGGGATAACCCAAGATTCAGTTTCAACTATACAGGGGGAGGGAGAATGTGAGTACGGTGCTTAAAAGTTAACAAATGTGTTGCGATTTAAGCTTGTCCGAGTGAAAACTTAATACATCTCTATCAGTCTTTTAAAGTGCCACCTTCATTATTCTTTATTAGTTGCTGTTTTGAAGAAGTCATAAAGATACATCAAACGGTGCAATAAAACATATCCTGGTATTCCATTGTTTAAATAAATCTACTGGGGGGGGGAAAAAGGCATTTATATTCCTATCGGTTCCAGAGACCTTCTATTTGTTGAAATAAGACCTGCTCAAGGAGAGAAGAAAGAGAAGAATGGGGGGTAGGAAGGAGGGAGGGAAGGAGGGAGGGAAGCAAGGAGGGAAGGAAGGAGGGAAGGAAGGAGAGAAGAAAGGAGGGAAGGAAGGAGAGAAGGAGAGAAGAAAGGAGGGAAGGAAGGAGAGGGGGAGAAAAGAAAGGAGGGAAGGAAGGAAGGAGGGAGGGAAGGAAGGAGGAAAGGAGAGAAGGAGGGAAGGGGAAGGAGGGAGGGAAGGAAGGGGAGTAGGAGAGAAGAAACGAGGGAAGGAAAGAGGGAGGGAGGGAAGAAGAAGTAGGACCGTTGTAAGATAAGATGGATCTATGGGATGTTAAAAAAGCAATCTTCAAGTATATTGTCAACAGTAGGGAAAAATTGTTATAAATACATATTATTAATAACAGTTATGAGATCATATAATTGTGAATGTATATATGAAATTGATAAAATTAAAATAAATAAAAAAAGATCTGCTCAAATCCATTGAGGCAAAAGTTGAAGGTGCCAGAAAGAAATGACTTTACAGCAGGAGTTGAGACACTGAAGATCCTTAGTGGTCTATTCCAGATCCAAATTACTAGCCGGGCTGTCAATCTTAACAATCTTCTTTGGAGTGCCACAGGCTTGACACACTCAATTTGTGGAATGACCTACAGATCCTCAGCAATTCCTCCCCCACCCCCAATTAAATATGCTAGAAAAACTGCCTTCTGAGCATTTTTAAAAAAAGCAAAGTTAGCCTGGTTAGAGCCCAATTGCCTTTGCTTATCTAAGAAGTGTATATTTCAACACATGAATAAAAATCATTGGCTGCAAGTCAACATATAATTATTGAGTGAACTCTGTTGGTTCTTGGCAAATGGGCTGCTACAGGATTTGATATAATACACGGTAGAGGTAAAGGTTCCCCTCATACATATGTTCTAGTCGTTCCCAACTCTAGGGGGCGGTGCTCATCTCTGTTTCAAAGCCGAAGAGCCAGCGTTGTCCGAAGACATCTCCATGGTTATGTGACTGGCGTGACTAAATGCCAAATCTGACTAAACGCCGAAGGTGCCCGGAACGCTGTTACCTTCCACCAAAGTGGTTTCTATTTCTCTACTTGCATTTTTGACGTGCTGTCGAACTGCTAGGTTGGCAGAAGCTGGGACAAATAACGGGAGCTCATTCCGTTACGCGGCGCTAAGGATTTGAACCGCTGAGCTGCCGACCTTTCTGATCGACAAGCTCTGTGTCTTAGCCACTGAGCCACCAGTGTTAAAGCAGGTCTGTTTATAACATAGCCCACCATTGACAATGAGATCTGGCTATGTTTTCAAAATAATGCCATCGTTTACTGCAGAAATAGGCACCTTAAAAGTCTAGCGATCAAAGGCCTGTGTTGCGTATTAATAACTTGTGGCATCATGCTTCACTCATTTGTGAATGAGTGAAGCGCGAGGTGGCGCAGTGGTTAGGGTGCAGTACTGCAGGCCACTTCAGCTGACTGTGATCTGCAGTTCGGCAGTTCTAATCTCACCAGCTCAAGGTTGACTCAGCCTTCCATCCTTCCGAGGTGGGTGAAATGAGGACCCAGACTGTGGGGGCAAGTTGCTGACTCAATTTGCTAAAAAATCTGTAAAACCGCTTAGAGAAGGCTTAAAGCCCTATTAAGCGGTATAGAAGTCTAATAGATAGATAGATAGATAGATAGATAGATAGATAGATAGATAGATAGATAGATAGATGATAGATAGATAGATAGATAGATAGATAGATAGATAGATAGATAGATAGATAGATAGATTTCAAGATTTTGTGGAAACTTCTATTTGAGAAACTGCCAGCCCTGCTCTGATAATTGGTTGAAGATATTTTTACATTCTTAAAAAATATATAAAGCCTTCCCATTATATCCTACAGAGCCTATTGGATCACAGAGGAAAGAAAGAGCTAACACAAATAGCAATAGCAATAGCAGTAGACTTATATACCGCTTCATAGGCCTTTCAGGCCTCTCTAAGCGGTTTACAGAGAGTCAGCATATTGCCCCCAACAATCTGGGTCCTCATTTTACCCACCTCGGAAGGATGGAAGGCTGAGTCAACCCTGAGCCGGTGAGATTTGAACCGCTGACCTGCTGATCTAGCAGTAGCCTGCAGTGCTGCATTTAACCACTGCGCCACCTTGGCTCAAAGTTGTTTAACGCGGGTGATCCTTGATTTGTGACCACAATTGAGCCCAACATTTCTGTTGTTAAGTGAGATGGTTGTTAAGTGAATCTTGCCCCGTTTTACGACCTTTCTCGTCACGGTTGTTAAGTGAATCACTGCAGCTGTTAGGTTAGCAACACTGTTGTTAAGCGAACCAGGGTTCCCCATTGACTTTGCTTGTCACAAAGGTCGCAAAAGCGGATCACATGACCCCGGGGCGCTGCAACGGTTATAAATACGAGTCACTTGCCAGGCATCCAAATTTGAGTCATGTCACCACGGAGATGCTGCAACGGTGTATTTCATAAGTGTAAAACAGTCATAAGTCACTTTTCTCACTGCTGTTGTAACTTTGAGTCACCACTAAATGTACTGTTGTAAGTCAAGGACCACCTCTACAAAGATTTCCCGGCTCCTTACTAAGAGAAAACACCACTTGCACTTCTGCATTTTAGCCATTTACCTGTGCTTAGTTTTTCTGAAAAAATTGTTATCATTGCCCTGATTTACCAAAGAAAGAGGGAAACCCCAACAGAAATCTCTTAAGACACAAAACTTTCATCCTCTCACATTAATAAATTATGTTATATACCGGTATCATTACATAATTCATGTTTAATTGACAATAGAGACAATAAGAGATTCAGCAAATTTGCTAACATAGGCAATCCAGTTGCCTAATATCAATATCTCTCAACCTCATCAACTGGTCTAAATAGTTCTTCAAGGAAAGCTTGTGTGTGCGTGTGTGCGTGTGCGTTTGTGTGTGAAGAATTCATCAAACCATTATATAAGCATCTTTGTATGATTCCAGAACAGAGTTATCACATAAAATAATTTCTGTTTTGTGACAAATTATTACTTTTCATGAACTACTGTTGTGTTTTGCTATTAAATATCCCACAGTGAGCTGAACTCACTAAACTGTTTTTCCTTTAAAACCCCAAAGATACCAAAACAGAAGAAATAAGAGTTTGGGTTGAATTGATCGTAACTTTAAAGCCATACTGCCTTATCACACTTTGAATATCATAAGGTAACACTTTGTGTCTAATTTGTGTGTGTCACAGCATGTATTTGTGGCTTGTTTGTTACTCATTGCTCATGTGCTCCTATTTGTGAGTTCTTATGCAATTTCAATTACACTGCATGTGTGCCTGTAAAGTATAATTGTCAGGAAATCTAGATGAAGGATTAGGCACCAAGATCACCATCTTGGTGTATATAGGGGTAGAAACAACTTGGGTAGAAAGATTTGTTACTACAGAGAAAGGTGGCCATAAATGATATTGCTACATTCAGCTCAGGTGAGTTGTGTTTTGTTTGGGGGTGGAGAAAAGTGCTTTAAAAGTCTCCAGTTAATCTTGCCCGGGAGAAAAACAGGCCCTAAAGAAAAACTTAAGTTTCCACACTTGTGAAACTCATCTATTCTGGAAAAATCCCAAGCAAAATTCATTGATCTGATCTACAGTGCATAACCTGAAGGGAAATTCCTTTCTAATCAGATGAATGGTGTTGAGGTGATCGTGACAAAGTTCTATCTGTCTAGTCTTCCTGTATTTGTATGGCAAGAGGGAGCAAAGAGACAGCGATCCAACATACAAAATCCACATCTGGAGAAAGCACCTTTTGTCTCAAGGTTAATGTAGCCATTAAATTTTGCTGCCGGTTATTATTGATCTCGCCTCCCAAGTTTGCAAAGGCCAAGAAGGTAAGCATTCCAGGAGACTCAAGACATCTATGGATCACTCATAGATCCTCTCCTTGTTGAGAAAATGATCAAAAGATTTCATTGGAAAGATCCAGGTTTTCCACTGGGAGATCCAGAAATATATCAGTTTCACTAATGCAGCTCCTGTTTGTATTGATTTACGAATAATCAGTTGAAAGCATGCAAAACAAACTTAAAATCGGGCTATTTGTTCATCTTTTATGTTGTGTTCTGAATAGACAACAAAGGATCTTAAGAAACAGCCTTTTTATCACCAAGTAAGGTCAGTCTCAGTTCCTGACTATGACCTCATGGATATGTTTAACAACAAAACAAAAGTAATTTGGAATTCCTTTCTTTGGAGAGTTTCCCATTCCACTCTACTTTCCAATCTTGGGTTTTTCTGAATAACTCTTGACTTCATTTCGAATTTCAAATGAGCTAAAGTCATCTTGTGATGCCTCTATCCTGAAGATGCTACATGGTTCTCTCTAAGCTGTGCTTTCCAATCGTATTGGAGCATTGGAATAACAATTATGGTCGTTCTAATCCTAACACAATTGGAAGGGCAGGGAATAGGATCGGGGAAAATATTCTAGGGGTCTGAGTGGGGGACTTCCTTGTTCAAAGAAGACCTCTAGCATTGAATTAAGTCGAACTGCTATTGCTATTGCTATAGATAGATAGATAGATAGATAGATAGATAGATAGATAGATAGATAGATAGATAGATAGATAGATAGATAGATAGGTGAGAGATATAAATAGATAGATAAGAGCCAAGGTGGCACAGTGTTTAGAGTGCAGTACTGCAAGCCACTTCAGCTGACTGCTATCTGCAGTTCGGCGGTTCAAATCTCACCGGCTCAAGGTTGACTCAGCCTTCCATCCTTCCGAGGTGGGTGAAATGAGGACCCAGACTGTGGGGGCGACATGCTGACTCTGTAAACCGCTTAGAGGGGGCTGAAAGCCCTATGAAGTGGTATATAAGTCTCACTGCTATTGCTATTAATTTCCATAAGAAATCCTAAAAGTGAGAGCAATCTGGCTCTCCATCAGGTTGAAACCTATAAATACATTACAAACACAAATCACCATTATAATTGGCAGACTTCTTACATGTTTATGCTTTTGTGCATTGTCCAAACACATATTTAATCACATACTGGTAGTAGCTAAAACAAACTTGTGAGAGTTAATTCAAAATTAGGCATGATTTGAGGCCACCAAAAGTTTGGGTATAGGTTTGGGTATAATGAGTGTAGATGTAGATGTAGATAAATTTATTTATAGTGGAGTTTATGCATCTGAAAAACAACAATAACAACAACAACAACAACAACCCCACACACATCTGGCTTGGAACTGCTTGATTTGGTATTTAAGTTTCAAAATTTGGGAGGGAAAGGATTTCCAAAAGGTGCCTCTGCGCTTGATAGAAAAGATCATACATTGATCCCACATTCATCCGAGGGGGCGCAGTGGTTAGAGTGCAGTACTGCAGGCCACTTCAGCTGACTGCTATTTGCAGTTCGGCGGTTCAAATCTCACCGGCTCAAGGTTGACTCAGCCTTCCATCCTTCTGAGGTGGGTGAAATGAGGACCTAGACTGTGGGGGCGATATGCTGACTCTGTAAACCGCTTAGAGAGGGCTGAAAGCCCTATGAAGCGGTATATAAGTCTAACTGCTATTGCTATTGCTATTCAGCTTTAAGGTAACACAATAATTGAGTGTGCAAAATGTACCTTGGCTACTGCTTCCGCTCATCTTCTTTCATTCTTTAACATCCCCATATGCTTGTAATTCAAAAGCTTGGATCCTGTTTTATAAAAACGAATAAGCTTAAAAAAACATAAACACGTCCACAAAAGCTGCTTTTGAAGCCACGGGAAATACTTTCTTAATAAATGAAGACCGTCACTTAAGCTGCACTCAGAGGAACTTGGATTAATGTAGTTCTTTTAACCGTCCGTGGAAACTGTGAGCATCAAGGTTTGTTATAGAGTTATCCTTTTAAAAGTTATCCTTACAGATATTTATACTGATCAGGAGAATAAGATAAAGGCATTGGGGGGTGGAGGGAGAACTAGGTTTCCCCCCTATGGTGGAAATAACACTAAAACATATTGACCCAGTTTCATCTCCTTCCATAAAACAGACAAATGTGGGAATCAAGCTCATTTTTCAACCTCTCTCTTCCCTCCGTGCCTCTATAATTGGACTACTAGGCTGTCCAGTAATTCAGCCGAAAATACATGAGATGGCCTGGAGGCAATTCCTCTCAGAAGCCATTTGGGAGGGTCAAAACCATCAGAAGAAGCAGCTACAGGTGCACCTGAAGTCCTCTGAGAAAGGAGTGGTAGAGAAGGACTACAACTCCTATCTTATTTGTGAAGTAATAAATTACCATTGTTATTCCGGAGGAAGAGAGAGCGAGGCGCTGACATTGGCTCCACCTAACTCCATAGAGTTGACGTGTGGAGGGAAGGGGAAGCCACTGGTACGTATTGTGAGGAAGGATGAAGTAAACCAGAGGTCCCAAAAGCTCTGCTGGATGGAGAATTCTGGGAGTTGAAGTCCACAAGTCTTAAAGTTGCCAAGTTTGGGGACCTCTGAAGTAAACGGAGGAGGAAGAGAGCAGAGAAAAGTTCTGTAAAACCATTTCCAATGACCTCAGGGCCACAGGGAGTCACTCTTCCACTCCCCCCCCTCTCTTTCTCTCCCTCCCTCTCTTTGTTTCTTTCTCTCTTTCTCTCAATATTCTATCTCCCTCTTTCTCTCTTTCTCTCCCTCCCTCTCTCTGTTTCTTTCTCTTTCTCTCTCTCTCTTTCTCTCCCTCCCTCCCTCTCTTTGTTTCTTTCTCTTTCTTTCTCTCTTTCTCTCCCTCCCTCCCTCTCTCTTTGTTTCTTTCTCTCTTTCTCTCAATTCTCTCTCTCTCTTTCTCTCTCTCTTTCCCTCCCTCTCTCTCTCTGTTTCTTTCTCTCTTTCTCTCAATTCTCTCTCTCTCTTTCTCTCTCTCTTTCTCTCCCTCCTTCTCTCTCTTTGTTTCTTTCCCTCTTTCTCTCAATTCTCTCTCTCCCTCTTTCTCTCTCTTTCTCTAAATTCTCTTTTTTCTCTCTCCCCCTCTCTCTCCCTCCCCCCTCTCTCTTAATTCTCCTCCCCCCCCTCTCCCTGTGTATGTGGTGTCTCCAAACCCACCAAATGGGTTTGACAGCTCTTTCAAAGCAAGTCAACCAGGAGGGGTGGAAGCTAATCATGCCCCCCCCCTCTTTCCATAAAACTCCTTAAGCAAGCAAGAGGGTTGTGAAATGTGGATGTGAAGACAATTGGCCCCAACCAAATCTCCCCTTGAGCCAGGCCGACTATTTACTGTCCCCGATGGTCTTTTGAAGCCCCCTCCCCCCCTCCCACAAGGCCGGGGCAATCGGCGGAGTGGAGACCGAGCGGCAAAGGATATGACGGGGCCTGTAAATCGCTTAACCACCGAGCGACCTGAGCCCTGGGCAGACACCTTGGAGCCAGCCCGGGCGGCTTTTGGAAAACGTGTGAAGAGGCTCTTTTGTCGGGGGAGGCCCGATGATAATTAGACGGCGCTTATCTGCCCCTTTGATGTCTGTTTACTCCAGCGGCGCTTGCCTCGGGGCCGCGGCTCTTAAGGGAAGGGACGCGGGCGGGCACGCCCTGCCTGGACACACAGCCCGAAGCCAGCGCGCCATGACCAAGGCTCCGTTCTCCGTGGAATGGCTCTCCCAAAGCAGCCGGCCCAGCAGCAGGCACGCCCAAAGCAGGCCAGAAGCCAAGGAGGCCGCCCCGTCCGAAGGCGGCCGGGCCCAGCAGGAGGATTCTCCGGCCAGGGAGAAGATCCCGAACGAGATCAAGCAGGTCCCCGGTTCCCAGGAGCCGCCTCCGGGGCCTCTGCAGAAGAGCAGGCCGCCCTTGCCTGCCTCGTCCACAGGTACCTCTCCCCTCGTGCAGATCGCTGGATTCTCTTGCCGCGGCACCCGCGGGCAAAGATCGGGCTAGAACTGGGGAAGAGCCCCGCGATTGACCGGTGAAGGCCTCGGGCGCAGGACTGGCTGAGATCCAGGCCTCGGTGTGCTGTGTTTTAGGTCAGGCGGTAGGCAGAGAAGACGGTTGCAAACAGAGGCGGTTGGGTGCGCCAACTCAGCGTGGCTCCCACTGGAAGCACGACAGGCAGCTTCCATTCCTCTGGATTCCACTCCAGAGTAAGATGGAGACTCCCCAAGTTGGAGACTCCCGGCTGTCGTGTTTTAACTAAAATAAATTGGATTGGGGGAGGGGGGAGGTGGAAAGAAGGAAAGAAAGAGAAAGAAAGGAAGGAAGGAAGAAAGAGGAAGGAAGGAAGGAAGGAAGGAAGGAAGGAAGGAAGGAAGGAAGGAAGGAAGGAAGGAAGGAGCCGAGTGATGTACTTCAGCCTTCGAGCCTTGCCTTTTTCTCCAGAGAAGAAGTTGCTTCTTTGCGTAACGATTGAGTAGGGATTAAATCAGTGGCTAGAACTTCGCAAACTTTGCTGCATGTAGAAGGAAATTGAAATTGAGTAAATTGTGTTGCCTGGTCTTGGGATTGTTAGGTAGAACAAACACCAGCCCCGATGACCTCGGGGTAATTTCATCCCTTCTACGCTTACTAGAGGGCAACGAAGAGGAACGAAACTGGAGGCTGGGAGTCTCTCTTTGCGCTTTCAGAGATAGGAATGGGCAAGGATAAAGACTCCTTTAACAATAATAACCCTAAAGTTCACTTTAAGGAAGGAGTAGTTCCATTTATTTCCCATCCCAGGATAATGGTTAATAAATCTGAAAAGGTCCTAAATTGGATGAAGGAGTTGGGCGTACTTGGGACCCTCTTTACGTTCGTGAACGCTGCCTTTCCATAGTTTTCTTAATACATAAACGTTTCTGAGATGCGCGTTTCCAGCCTTCCTCCGTCAGATGCGCCCCAGATTCGTGGGTCTGTAATGTCCATGATTGGTCAAGCCATAGTCATAGGCCGGTCTATCTGGGGATGGCCGCAACCCACTCCCATTTCTAGGCAATAGATCCGGGGGAACGCAGCCACTTTTTTCTAGGGGAAGGAGAAACGGGAAACGGTTTGCCCCTCTGACCCCGGACCCTTACCCCTATTTTTCTCCGGAATGATTAGCTGCTTCCAAAATGCCATGGAGCACCACCGAGTGCGGGTCCGACGGCGAAGGAAACTTCTCCGAGTGCCAGGCTCCAGACGACGGTGGAAGCCGAAACGCGAATACGCGTCGTTTGCGCACCGCTTTCAGCCTGGAACAGATCAGCACCCTGGAAAGCTCCTTCAAGCGGCACAAGTATTTGGGGGCGGCGGAGAGGCGCAAATTAGCCAGCAAAATGCAACTCTCTGAAGTCCAGGTAAGACGGGAAAGAGTTTTGGGGGCGGAGGGGTGACCCCCACTTCTATTTCCAAGATGTAAGAAAACAGATCTTTCCATAATCTGTGGCCTTCTCATTCTGGACCCTAATCTAATTTTTCCAGAATTCCTTGGCCTATCACCCCGGGAAGGGAAAAGGAGGTCCGGAAATGGGGGTTTTCAACAAGGTTTAAGGACAGATGTTTGGGCTTTAAGATAGGCTAAGCCTGAGAGACCGCCTCCTGCCGATTACCTCTTTCAGACCAATTAGATCGCACAGGTTAGGTCTCCTCCGGATTCCATCTGCCAGCCAATGTCGGCTAGCGACTCCCCAGGGGAGAGCCTTCTCTGTTGCAGCTCCGGCCCTCTGGAACGAGCTCCCTGTTGAGAGCCTTACTACCCTCCAGTCCTTCCGCAAAGCCACCAAGTCCTGGCTGTTCCAGCAGGCTGGGGGGAGCTGAGAGGCATCTACCTCCACAGAAATTGTGAATGTTGGTTTTGTTGTTGTTTTAATATGTTGTCTTTGTCTCCTTCCCCCCTTTCCCTTGTCTTTTGTGAGCCGCCCGGAAGTGGGCAGCATACAAGACAAATAAATAAATAAATAAATAAAATAAATAAGCCAATTTAGCAGGACCTTCATCCAGATGAGTATGAGCTGAATTTTAACCAGTGTTGAAACTTATTTGGTAGGTAGGCTCACTTTATTGAGCTAACGGATAGAGAGGGATATTCATTCCTCACCACATTTATTCTCCAGCTGGTGACCTCCCAAGGAATTACAAAAGCCATTCCTAGTTTGTCTTCAGCTATGATGGTTAGGAATTCTAGGTGGGCTTTGCTATCTTGGTGCATCTGGAAGGCGCCAAGTTTGATAATAGCGTTACCCAATATCCATTTCAAATCTTGATCAGAGATGCCATTATATCGTTTCTTCACTTTACTGGAATATAAAGGCAGCAGAATGGGAGTCTCCCCATGTGCTAATGAAGGATACTTAATTTATCTCTGGTTTCTTCCTGTTTCTGCAGATCAAGACCTGGTTCCAGAACCGACGGATGAAGCTGAAGCGTCAGCTGCAGGAGATGAGGCCAGAATCGTCCTTCCATGGCCTACCATTTTATGCCCCCCTTCCTTTCGGACCTCAGAGTGGTCCCTTGTCCTATGTTTTTTCACCCCAACAGACTTTCACCAGGAGGGATTCTTCTGGCATTCCTTTCCCACCAGTGCCCTCTCCCAACCTGGATCCCAGAAACACCTCTGGAGGACAGCCAGGTGCTATCTGGCCAATGCCCATCCCCTATTTTTTGGGATACCAAGACCCAAGAACGATGTTCATGACTCTATGAAGGATTTTAATGACCAGTAACTGTCAATTTGCACTATCTTGTTTTCGTCAAGTGATTACCAAGAGCTATATAAAATTTTGGATCCTGGGCAGATATGCTGCAAAGAGCTATTTTTTTTTTGCACAGACATTTACATATTGAGTGAGAGGGAAAGTGATGCTTATGTGAAGACAATGTGTGCAGTATTGGTAATAGCTTCAAGAGGATCTCAAGAGGATCTTTGTCATTCAAATGATGGCTTAATCTGGAAGTATACAGGCAACTGAGATTTCTTTCCTGGATTCATCAAAGGCAGCTGTTGTCGAGGGACACTCATCTTGAATGGGTTTCTCAAATTAGCTAATTTTGATAAGGAGTTAAAGAATATTTTATTATAAGAGTTGTGCAATAAAGACATCACAAGTAAGTCATAAAGCCATGCATTTTTAACACTGCAGAAACAATAAGAAGCAAAGTTATATTTAGTCCTGTTTTTAAAAATATGCCCCTTAATCACAACCAATGACAAATTGGCTATGTTGGCAAGTAATGTATGCATTATATATTCATATATAATTGTGTGTGTGTTTGTGTGTGTGTACACACACAAACATACATACACAATACATGTTAGTCATAGGCTCTCCCCAATCTTTTAATTTTTCATTAGCATTACTGACACGATACAAAGCTTAATTTATTTTTAAGTATTGTTAATTGAGGTCCATTGAGCAGATGCTGAAAATAATATTACACTGAAACTGTCATAAATATGAACCAATTGCCAAGTACCTGAATTTTGATCACGTGACCATGGGGATGATGCAACAGTTGTAACTGTGAAAAAACCGGCCGTGAGTCACATTTTTCAGTGCTGTTGTAACTTTGAACGGTCCCTAAATGTTGTAAGTTGAGGAATTCCTGTACAAAGCATTTTATTTATTTGTCAAGCCTGTTGGCGAACCTACAAAGAACTTGCAAACTAGGACAGGCTTATCCCTGCCAATTACCTTAAATGTAAATGAGTTGCTATGAATCAGCCTTGGACAATTCCATGCAGTGTTTTTGGCAATATTTTGGAAGGGGTTTGCCTCACCTTCCTAGGGCTGAGAATGACTAGCTCCATTATTGAGGTTGGACTAGAACTCATTGTTCTTTTGACTTGAATTCAATGCCTTTAACCACTACACCAGACTCTCTGCCAAATACCTTAGGCTTAGGCGTTTACTATTTTTTATCTTAGGGAAAAGATGGTTCTTCACTTTTCAAGTAATCTGCTCCAATAATAGCCTTGCCTCTGCCAGCCCAAAGAGTTGGCAGGGTCAGGATAAAAATTTAATGCATTTCACTCTACTACTTCTAATTACAATGATATAATGCGTATTGTTACACCAACAGTTTTCTCCTTCCATGATATTAAAATGCGACCAAGCTTTGATTCTGCTTTTAGCCTTTTTCAAAAAAAAAAAATTGTACATCGAAGTCAGCCACCTAATGATAAAACATTAGCACTTTAAATAAAGTGGCTTTAAAACTGTCATTTCATTTTGAGTCTTGGAAATATGTTCCAGGAGTAAGACCGATTATATGGTGATGGCTCTGCTTTTGTTTAATATCATGGGCTAAATACAGATAATTAATGCTTTTAAACAAATAAACATTGAATAAAAGATGCAGATGAACTCAGGGTTAGATTATATTTTAGAATTTCACCCGCATTTCTTTCATGATGTTGATTTCTACCTAATAAAAAATTTCTATTTTTATTTGATCTGCTTTAGTCATTCACGGGTTTTCACCTTTTGATAAAATGTTCTGGATACATTTGGGTTTTGTTCTCCCCATGGGGATTGGAATTGAAAAATAAGGGTTTCCCCCAAAATTATTCCATGGGCTAAACTATGGCCCGTATAATCACTTATGTGCATGTTACACACACATGCAAAGCCTACTTTCATACATGCTAAAATGTGTGTCTTTCCCATAAAACCTTCAATAGCAAATTAAAAACAACTTGGATAATGCAACTTTGGGAATATCTGGAAACAAGATCTACTCAGGAACCTGATCACATTATGGGAAGAAATGTGAACAAATTTCCCAAATCCAATGCTGTCATTCCGTTGCTGCCAAGCTGACATTGCTCTTCACCTAAAGCATATTCTACTTCAGTGCAAACCTAATCATATGTTTCAACCTTTTCCTTGTAGCTGGGTTACCTGTTCTCATTCTCCTGATAAAACCGATCCGAGTCCAGTATATTAAAATAGGAATTGCAGAAGCATCGCCTTTCTCCAATTGCATTTAATTTTTAGGAATACCTAAAAATAGGTATTCTTCGAAATGCTATATACCCATGACAATGAATTCGGTCTGCATCCTGTATTCCTTACAATTAACCACAATTCCATATGCCTACATACCAGTGTATACTTGCTTCTATGCAGCATGGTAGATGGCCAGAAGAGATTACATGTAGGCTATTACATATTCCAGGTATTTCTCCAGATTTTACTATAGAGTCAGACATAAGAGCAAGGGGCAATTGAAGATAATACCTTGATATAGAGAGTAATAGATCAGATGGTTAATGAGATTCTAGAAACAACTATTTAAGTGGGTAGGAGTAAACCTGAAAATTAAAAAGAAGCCATGATAATGTCTAAGAAAAAGGGAAAAAAAGTTAAAGGTAATGATTTGGAAAACCCTAACGTGTCCAGTAATTTTCCAAGTCATCTGTAATGATCTGTTGTTCCCAAAGAGTTCTACAAAAATGGATATACCTCCCTGCTTTCATTGCCAACGTTTACAAACTGAATAAACCTTTGGGACTTGGTTCTTCTCAAAATAATGGAACTGCTAATGCAAGACGGATATTATCACTTGATTTTTAACCAACAAAACTATGATAATTGCATACCATTTCTTGATTTTTAACTATATATATATATATATATATATGAATACATTCAACATTGTACTATTTCAAGATTTGGCAACAGAAATCTTATATACAATTCATACTAGAAGGGGCAACCAGTGACAGAAATACATTATATTCTGGATGGTGAATCTATGGCATACAAGGCGTTGCCCTGTCTCTGAAGGGGTCCCTGAAGGGTCCGGAGGACTAAAAACAGCCCTACGAGCAAATTGGAAGTCCATTCCTGAACCTCTGGTTTGCCCATAGGGCCGGGGAGGGGTTTTTGTATTTGTATTTGTATTTTATTGTCACTTATAGGCCGCCCTTTTCCCTGAGGGGACTAAGGGCGGCTTACAACTCATGGGAAGGGGGTGCAAGACAAAACGTAAAAATAATATGTGAATACAAATAATAATAGCAATAAAACACAACATTCATTCAACATTCGGGTGGGGTGTATGAAGGTCTTATCCCCAGGCCTGACGGGATAGCCAGATCTTAAGGGCTGTGCAGAAGCTCTGGACTGTGGTGAGGGTGCGAATCTCTACGGGGAGATCATTCCAGAGGGTCGGGGCTGCTACTGAGAAGGCTCTCTTTTGCGCTCCAGAGGCTTCAGGAAAGCTCCAGAGGGCCTCCAGGGGGTGGAGGAAGGCTGTTTTCACCCTCCCCAGGCTCCTATAAAGCCTCTGGAGTCTGGGGAGGGCGAAAAAAGCATGCAAAAAATGTGGGGTCACGCCTGTCATGCATGCATGCACACTGGGGGGGGGGGGTGTCGCGCATTACATTATGGGTGTGGCATGCCCCTGCACGACCCCCCCTGCTCTCTCCCCGCTTATGGCACGTGAGCCAAAAAAGGTTTGCCGTCACTGCATTATATCGTTGAAGTTTACTTTCCACATGCCAATAAGGCACTTCTAAAACTTCTCTTCTAGCATGTTGGAGAACCATCTCAACAAACTCCTGTCATTAGCTCCGCCCCTTGACGCTGATGAGGGCGGAGGTAACCCCCCCCCCCACAATATATTGCCTATCCTTGATACACAAGAATGACCCCCCTATCTTACAGCAATGGCATGTTGTAGTCCAGTGTTTCTCAACCTTGGCAACTTGAAGATGTCTGGACTTCAACTCCCAGGTTAACAGCGCTTAGCGTCTAGTCCAGTGTTTCTCAACCTTGGCAACTTGAAGATGTCTGGACTTCAACTCCCAGAATTCCCCAGCCAGCGAATGCTGGCTGGGGAATTCTGGGAGTTGAAGTCCGGACATCTTCAAGTTGCCAAGGTTGAGAAACACTGTTGTAGACAACAGCAGTGAAGGAAAGCTTCGAGTGCCTGAAAGAATGGAGACTCCACTCTTGATATGAAAGAATGACCAGATGAGACCCATGGCCAATCTTTTGATCCAAAGAATGAAGAAGTTGAAATTTGGACCCAAGGAGCAGACCAATGCAAAAAAAGAGAGAAAATAACACCTAGCAATAGAAGTCAGTTTTATCAGTCAGATTAAAGTCTCTCTCTTTTTTTTAAGGCTGAGCTCAAGCTATCTCCTTTTATCTCTGCTGACATAAAGGAGAAATTGTGAGATAGGAATCTTGGCTGATTGTAAATACCAGCCGGTTATCTCACATCGTATCTGCATGCCTGGCTGAAGATAATAGGCGCTTCTAAGTCCCTACAGGTTAGACAAATGGTTGATTGGATTATTTTATGGATTATCTGAAGTATTGGAAAAAAGATGTTCAGAAGTGGATTTAGAAAGGACCATATAAAATTTCTTGGGGTGGGGGGAAGGGGGTCTTTTTCCTTTAGTGAAGGCAAGTTGAGCAAGGGGAAAAGGCTCTTCAAAATGCTTTCTTCTCCATGGTAATCCAATCAGAGCACAAAGGAACTTTCCAAACCAATGTAAACAAAAAATGGGAGGGGATTGGGGGAACTTCCATACCTGCCTTTAGAAGAAATAAATCAAATACAAACGACATTTGTAAATGTCATTAATAATCGCGCATGCTTTGCTTTTCTAAATCCTTTTCCTTTGCCAGATAACTTCATTCAAATGTGACACCTCAAAACTGCCCCAGGATGCTTCACTCAATTGTTTCACCTTTAGGGCAGACGCAGAGATGGGTTCCTGCCAGTTCTAACCTCTTCTATAGAAGAATTTCCACAAATCTACAGTCCCGTTTAGAACCGGTTCCAGCTCCCTCCCCCCTGCCCGTCTGCACATCATCAAGATGAAGAGCGAGAGGAGGAATTCTGGGAGTTGAAGTTCCACAAAGCTGTCAAGTTTAAACACCCCTGGGTTTTTTTCCCTAAAGGGTTAGGGGTGCAAGGGTCTTGTAACTTGACAGCTTTAAGACTTGCACACTTCAGTGCCAGAGTTCCTGAGCCAACGTGACTGGAGGAGGAATTCTGGGAGTTGAAGTCCACAAGTCTTAAAGCTGTCAAGTTTGAACACCCCTGGGGTTTTTTTTCCCTAAAGGGTTAGGGGTGCAAGGGTCTTGTAACTTGACAGCTTTAAGACTTGCACACTTCAGTGCCAGAGTTCCTGAGCCAACGTGACTGGAGGAGGAATTCTGGGAGTTGAAGTCCACAAGTCTTAAAGCTGTCAAGTTTGAACACCCCTGGGGTTTTTTTTCCCTAAAGGGTTAGGGGTGCAAGGGTCTTGTAACTTGACAGCTTTAAGACTTGCACACTTCAGTGCCAGAGTTCCTGAGCCAACGTGACTGGAGGAGGAATTCTGGGAGTTGAAGTCCACAAGTCTTAAAGCTGTCAAGTTTGAACACCCCTGGGGTTTTTTTTCCCTAAAGGGTTAGGGGTGCGAGGGTCTTGTAACTTGACAGCTTTAAGACTTGCACACTTCAGTGCCAGAGTTCCTGAGCCAACGTGACTGGAGGAGGAATTCTGGGAGTTGAAGTCCACAAGTCTTAAAGCTGTCAAGTTTGAACACCCCTGGGGTTTTTTTTCCCTAAAGGGTTAAGGGTGCGAGGGTCTTGTAACTTGACAGCTTTAAGACATGCACACTTCAATGCCAGAGTTCCTGAGCCAACGTGACTGGAGGAGGAATTCTGGGAGTTGAAGTCCACAAGTCTTAAAGCTGTCAAGTTTGAACACCCCTGGGGTTTTTTTTTCCCTAAAGGGTTAAGGGTGCGAGGGTCTTGTAACTTGACAGCTTTAAGACTTGCACACTTCAGTGCCAGAGTTCCTGAGCCAACGTGACTGGAGGAGGAATTCTGGGAGTTGAAGTCCACAAGTCTTAAAGCTGTCAAGTTTGAACACCCCTGGGGTTTTTTTTCCCTAAAGGGTTAAGGGTGCGAGGGTCTTGTAACTTGACAGCTTTAAGACTTGCATGCTTCAAATGCCAGAGTTCCTGACCAACATTTTGGTTGCTAAGCAAGAGCGTTGTTAAGTGAGTTTCACCACATTTTACAAGTTGGCCACGCCCACCCAGTCACATGGCTGGCAAGCCACTCCCACCAAGTCACATGGCCAGCAGGTCACTCCCACCCAGGACTCCGGGTGGCTTACGAAAGAAGAAAGAAGAGAAAGGAAACGAAAATAAAGGAAAAGACAGTTTATGTTGCTAAGTGAGGCATTTGTTACGTGAGTTTTGCCCCATTTTACAACTTTTCCTGCCCCGGTTGTTAAGTGAATCGTTGCCCTCGTTAAGTTAAGCAACCCGGTTGCTAAATGAATCTGGCTTCCCCTTTGGCTCTGCTTTTCAGAAGGTTGCAGAGGCTGATCACTTGACCTCCCCATGGAGGAGGCTGAAACATTCATAACTGTGAAAAACTGTAGTAAGTCACTTTTCCCAGTGCCGTTGTAACTTTGAATCTTCCCTAAGTGAACTATTTTAAGTGGAGGGCTACCTGTAGACATACAAATCAGTGGGTATGCGTGTACATGTATAATTTGCAATCTAAAGATAATTTGCATAAAGATAATTTGCAATCTGACTCTGGAGGCCAGAAATAGTCCACAATTGAGATTTGCTAACTCAAGTGTGTAAAATAAAACACACTGAAGCACAAAGAGGGGGACTGTATTTTTGCTCAGGGTTATTAGGCCACCCCAGCCTACGTTGATTCATAATTATCGACGCTCATATTAATTTAGAAATCAGGCCAGCTTTTTTTCTTTGTGTCAATGTGTGTCACCCTGAATTTCTTTTCCCCTCTAGGGCTGAGCCTACTTATAACTACCAGATGGAGAAGAACCAGTCAAACCAACTCATTAAGATTATGACGCTAATATTCCTTTTACAAAAAGTCTAGATTGCTTTCTGGAAACTTATATGTTGATCAATGGTATTTGAAATGCAAAACTCGACCATTGTGAATTAAGCTGTTTCCCTAGAGCAGTGTTTCTCAACCTTGGCAACTTGAAGATGTCCGGACTTCAACTCCCAGAATTCCCCAGCCAGCATTCGCTGGCTGGGGAATTCTGGGAGTTGAAGTCCGGACATCTTCAAGTTGTCAAGGTTGAGAAACACTGCCCTAGAGGCTGGGACTGTCTTTTTAAAAGGGTCCATAAACTTTCCTATGTGTGGATTTCCTCTGAGATGAATTGTTCATATTTTCAGTCTCCGATTTTCAACTGAATGCTATGAGAACTGGCAATTGTGCTAACTTACCGTAGATATACAACTTAACTTTATCCACCCATCCATTCAAAGATCCCTATTGGTGTCCCCCTCTTTTTGAATAGAAATGGAAAGTGTTAAAGTAAAATGGGACTATTAATTCCCTATTGTGTTAACTACAAAACTTCAATAACTTTCACAGTTATTCCTCCCTTGACTCATTGTTAAGCAGAGACTAAATGCAAAGCTAAGGCGTTGTCACTGATCACCGTAATCTTTAAATCTTGGACCATGAGAAAAAGAGAAAATCTTCTGGTTGATGAGAAAGATAAGAGAAATCACAGCCTCTGGCTTTATGTTAAAGTTCCTTGCAAAGAAACAATGTGGGACTATATTCCAGGACCAGATTTCTGGTTAACCAGATTAA